>NC_045957.1:70633817-70933817 GCF_010909765.2 Amblyraja radiata
TATCCTCCCTGAATTTTCAGGCACTTCAATGGACTCCTTCCTCCTGTTCTTTCACCTTCCTTCCACTGTTGGGAACCTTCCCAAATACAGTTGAGGAGGATTTTTACTTGGGCCGGCTACAGTGCTTACAGGATGTGTGTATCATATTATAATAGTGGGATTGACCCATCAGGGGTGTGAGGCTGTGAAGGTTGCCGTGTTTAAGCTGCATCAGGTATTCCTCATATTCACACCCCTAATTAAGACCCCTAGCAATGGACAATGGATCCAAATAAATAAATGAAATGCTGAAAATAGTCATGAATTCAAGTAGTATGTCAGGAGAGAGAATAAACTTTTCTGATTTCATCTCCTATGATCCAAAGCTCTGGAATTATTGTCTTTTGACTTTAGAGATACAGCGTGGAAACAGGCCCGTTGGCCCACCCAGTCCGCGCCGACCAGCGATCCCCATTCACTAGCACTATCCTATACACTTGGGACAATTTACAATATACAGATGCTAAAGTACAAAACTGTATGTCTTTGGAGTGTGGGAGGAAACCGGAGCATCCGGAGAAAATTTGGAGAAAATCCACGTGCCGCCCTTTCCTAAAGCAGCAGCAGCAGCCTCCTCCTCCTCCTCCTCCTCCTCCTCCTCCTCCTCCTCCTCCTCCTCCTCCTCCTCCTCCTCCTCCTCCTCCTCCTCCTCCTCCTCCTCCTCCTCCTCCTCCTCCTCCTCCTCCTCCTCCTCCTCCTCCTCCTCCTCCTCCTCCTCCTCCTCCTCCTCCTCCTCCTCCTCCTCCTCCTCCTCCTCCTCCTCCTCCTCCTCCTCCTCCTCCTCCTCCTCCTCCTCCTCCTCCTCCTCCTCCTCCTCCTCCTCCTCCTCCTCCTCCTCCTCCTCCTCCTCCTCCTCCTCCTCCTCCTCCTCCTCCTCCTCCTCCTCCTCCTCCTCCTCCTCCTCCTCCTCCTCCTCCTCCTCCTCCTCCTCCTCCTCCTCCTCCTCCTCCTCCTCCTCCTCCTCCTCCTCCTCCTCCTCCTCCTCCTCCTCCTCCTCCTCCTCCTCCTCCTCCTCCTCCTCCTCCTCCTCCTCCTCCTCCTCCTCCTCCTCCTCCTCCTCCTCCTCCTCCTCCTCCTCCTCCTCCTCCTCCTCCTCCTCCTCCTCCTCCTCCTCCTCCTCCTCCTCCTCCTCCTCCTCCTCCTCCTCCTCCTCCTCCTCCTCCTCCTCCTCCTCCTCCTCCTCCTCCTCCTCCTCCTCCTCCTCCTCTCATGCTTTTGGTTACTTTTTCTTTACCTTGCTTGGCATCAAATTGTGTTTGATGATGCTTCTGAGAAGTGCACTGGGACACATTGGTCCATTTAAGACGCTCAATAATATGATTGTGTGTTTGTTGTTTGACTCCAAATATGGATTTAACCAAGTAAGCCCTGGTGAGAAAGTTGGCCTCTCAGCATGATGATGTCATCATGGAAGACAGACAAATACAGTACAGGTACAGTCCCTTTGAACCACAATGTCTCCGCCCAACATGATGCCAAATTAAACTAAACTTAGTACATTGGGATAACATGGAAGTAGTGTACGGGTGATCTTTAGTCAGCACGGACTCAGTGGGTCGGAGGGCCTGTTTCCATGCTGTATCTCTAAATTATTTTCTGTCTGCATGTGATCCACATCTCTCCATTTGTTGCATATCTATGTGCCTATCAAAAAAAAATTGTCAGTTTTTATCGATGCTGTTGACCTATTGGATAGTTCCAAACTTTTCTGGTTTAAAATTAGGTTCCCAACTTCAATATTTACAACAGTGCACAAGAAGTGGAACTTTCGCTATCTTATGAAAACAAGATGCCGATGAATTTATCAGGTCAGGTCGGGGGGAGTTCCCCCTGCCACAGGTACCATGTAATCCCATGCTACCTGCTCCATGGTCGGATAGTCGACGACTAAACCGTCTCCCCCACCTGGTTTGCCAGGTGAGGAGAGGGCTGTGGACCCCCAGCAGGACCAAAAACAAGACCTTTCAAAGGGCGGATGAGCTCCTAACGAGCCAATGGCCATCCACACTTCAGTAGATGTTGCGACCACTGTCGTATATAGCATTGTAAGGAATGATGATAAAGCACACACACCAAAATCCTGTACTTCCAGAGGCAGAAGCCCGCAGGAACTGGAGGACAGAGATGTGTGTTCCTGTTGGAAACCAGCACCACTGCGTCGCTAAGGTTTTCAACGATGATGAATGAATGAATTGATGAATTTCACTTCCCAGACATGAGCAATTTGTTGAATGAAGATTACAATGCTCTGTGAAATCCGTCTAATTTTCTGGCCTATTCACTGCCTTCGGGACACCTCTCACTATGTAATAAAAGTTGTAATACTGAAAGATGTGTCCATAAACTCCATCTATTTTTACACTACTTTCTCAGCCTTTCTCCCAAAATTATGCATCTTTCTATCTGCAGGTGCAGTGGTACTGGCTAATTCGCTAAATGGTATTAAACAGAGTTGACAGAAGGATTAGACGACCGTGATGTGGATGGTCTTTCTGTACCCAACCATCCAGTCACAATTTTCACATCGGAAGCTAAATGTAGACGACAAGCACCCAAAATACAGCACTGGAATAATGAACATTTAACCTTTTTAAATGATGTTGATTGAGGTATATGCATTGGCCCAGAACATCATGGTTAATTCCCAGGATCATCTTCCAAGTAATGTCACGATCTTTAATATCCACCTCAGAGGAGACAGGGCTTCAGTTGAACATCCCATGTAAAAGATGGCTCTTCTAAAAGTTCAGCACTCACGGTACTGCATCGGAATGTCACCATATGCCCAAGTGTCCAAGAGGATGGGGAAGGGAGGAGGGAGGGAGGGGGGGGGGGATTGTTAGCACTGAGATGGGGAATGGAATATCATCCAGGAAGAAGGTTAATAAAAAATCTAACGAATCAATAATAAATCTCATTCAATATATACGCTCGTGCGATTAATGATATAGATTTATTTGGATAAACTGTGCAAAGTGCTTCTCCTAATTTGGAAGAGGGTTTGGCGTAAGGCTTGGAGAATGAAACCTTTGAATCCCAGAATATGATATGTAGCACTCGAGATATTCTGATTGTTAATGAAAATGAATTTTAATGGCTGGGAGAAAAGGAGTGTTGGCATTCCACATAATGACACCCACACACTGTTTTTAGAAAAAAAATGCATAATGTAAGTCAGTTTTTAATTTAAAATCGATTACTTCATGTTTAAATTCCTCTGTGGACTCATCCCTTCCAATCTTTGTCGTCTTCAGCTTCCACAACCCTATGAGATCTCCAGTTTCTCCTATTTTGGGCTCTTGAGCATTTCCATCAGTGACAGTCACTTCAAAAGTTTAAACCTTAAGGTGTAAAATTCCCTCTTTAAAGCTACTCCCACCTCTCTACTTAAAGATCTAGGCATAGTCCCCCAGCTCAGTCACCTCAGGATTCAAAGGCTTAAAATAAAGACATCAGCTTAAAACTAAGTATGTTGATTTTTTTCTGCTTTATTGTAAACAATTTTCTCCGGAAGGTTGTGTTTTCTGTAGATGTCAAATCACATTATGTTCAATTCATTATTTTCCATAAATAAAACACTTTGTACCTTAAGGAGACCCAAGGTAATTTATTCTGAGCAGTCACTAATGTATGGGAAACACATGAAAAAGAATTGCAAGATTATGGGATAGAGGGAGGGGATGGGAATAATTGGATTGATCTTTCAAACTGCTGGCCTGTTTACAGCAGCTGAAATAGTCTCCCTCTGTTCTATATGATTTTTGTATATGATATTGGGTGTGATAAGGTCTACACACCCATACAATCAAAACCTGGCATTTGCTCATTCATCAACGTTAATAGGCATGCTTCCCATGTATTTATTCATCTGATCACGATATATAAATTGTGCCAACTTCAAAAGCATACTGGCAAATAAGGGCAGGGTTCTGGTTTTGAGGATTACGATATAGAGATCGCTGACAGGTGCCAAACTCGATGCCTCGGTGAGTTTAAGCCTTGAGGGTCATCACACTTTGATTGCAAACTCATTGTGAATATCATTCTAACACCTGCTCAGTCACCTGCTGGTGCTCTCAGGAGAAACATTCTGTTTGATGGCGAGGAAAAAAACGAAGAAACATTTAAGTATATTTTGAAAAAATAAACAGGTGGTGAGGAGAGAAAGGGATAAAATTCTGTGAAAAGTACGCAAAATAAATGATTTACTCTGTTGGTTCTCCTTCTTCAGAGTGGTAATTGAAAATCAGTGTGGATCAGGGATTCACAAGAAGAGAAACAGCTGAAGAGGGGGAAGATATTTGGCTCACCCTTCATATTCATGTAATTCCAAAAATAATCTGTCACCTTTCACATATCCTTGTATATACTCAAACTAAATTTATTAAAACAAAGCATCATGTAAGTGGGTAATAATGCTAGAATATGGGGGATACTTTTTCAGGTTTAGCCATTCATGTTGTGGCCATGGCCATTGAGTGGATGTACCAGTGCTGTGTTTATTTCTATCCTGAGAGGAACATGGCTCAATTAAAACATTCAGGTCTACAGCCAGAATGGGTTGCAATGGCTGGCTACAGTTGAAGAAAATTAATAGGAACAGGAAAAGAGCATTTGATCCCTTAAGTATGCTCTGCCATTCAATTAAATCACCTTTGAAGTTCTAATTCCATCTCTTGTAAAATACTGAAATTCCATGATTCCTTCTGTGTCCAAGAATCTATCGATTACAACTTTCCAGGGACTGCCAGAGAGAGCAACTGCATCTCTGTGAAGAAAATTCCAAAGATTCTCAGCATGAAAAACGTTCTCCTCAGCTGAGTTCTTGATGGCTCAACTGTACTCTGAGGCCGTTACGCAGAGCTGGGAAAATCATCCTCCTTGTATCTATTCTTATCAGTCCATAAGAATCTTAAAATATTTGATGATCCCACCAATCATTACTGAGCTGCAGATTATAGGTTTAGTAAATTTAATCTTTCCCACTTGAAAATTAGTCAAATCAACCTTCACTGCAACCCCTCTAAAGCAAAAACTGCTATCTTTAACAAGCTGCTGAACAAATGACAATCTTTAACAAACGCAAGGCTGCATCTGCGGAGGGTAACGGACACACGATGTTTCAACATAGGACCCTGCTTTAGACCGGCTATCTTAAAGATTATTCCACAGGCATGGTCCCAGCTTCGTCTCTCCAAGGTCCTATATAATGCAGCAAGCCTTCTTGGGAGGGAAAATCATTCATCTGTATTTGAACTAAATATTTGATGGAGGCTGCATTTAATATTCTTCTTCCAAAAAAATGCTCAGCTGACATCAAAAGAACCAAATTTTCGAATCAGAGTGCAACCACCCAACATAGCTCCTACATTATGCATTCAGCATATCTAATCAAGGGAGAATTTCTACTTTCACGCCCCTATACCTGTGGAATGTGATTAACATAATTGAATGCTTGTCAGCGAAGTAAAAGTTCTGATATTCATAATAAATCTTAAGTGAACCATTCGTTTGCTGATTATTTGGGCAGATATCAGTTTCAAACCAACTAGACGTTGATGTCAGCTCCAATGAAGTGATTTGGACTCCCTAACTCTAGGTTTGACATGCTCCCTGCACTCCAGTACTAATTTGGACGGGCTGCTCTGATGTGCTCAGTTAACAGATTTTGTTATTACATTCAGGGAGACAAAGTAGTGGATCGTGCCTAACCTATTCCACACTTGAGCTCATCTCTTTCTTCCCCAACCGCACACTGTGCTATTACCAGAGCCACAAAACAGGTTTAAACATCAGTGCATCTGATAATCTGCCAGCAACCATGACTGGAGTCCGTAGTCAAGACAAACTTTATACATTACAAACCACCATTCATTCATTCCTTCAAGAGCCCAGAAAAGAGAGCTTGCCAGGGATGGTGAGGCTATCTGCAGTTGCTGGAAAAACCTTTGATGTGACGGCCCATGATTTCATCCCGCAGACCCTGTAACCCGGATGCAACCCAAGCCTGGCATGATGCTACAAATTGCAAAAAAATCAAGGCCTCTGAAATTTCTACCGGAGTACTAAATTGTGAAATTTACAGAGGAGTTTCCTTGCCATTTGTTACTGGGAAATTCATCACAATGATCCTCTTCGATACATTCTCCCTGGTGTCAATGAATGAATAAATGAAATTTGATTTTCACATGTGACATGTCACAGTTCAGTTTAGTTTAATATAGTTTTGTTTAGAGATACCCGTGTAGAAACAGGGTATTCGGCCCACTGAGTCAGCACTGATCACCGATCCTGTACATCAACACAATGCTACACACACTAGGGACAATTTACATTTTTATACCAAGCCAATTAACCGACAAGCCTGTACATTTTTGAAGTAAGAGATACACCACAGTCCTAATCAAAATACAGTGCCTTGTAACCTGTCACTGCACCAACATTCTTCCTCTTCATTCTTGTTGCAAGCATTTGGGAAAATAATGCACAGCTCAAATCTCTCTGGTAAGAGCAGAGGGAGGCCCAGTGAAGAACATGCAGGAGGACAGCACAATGATCTAAACAATCCTCCCCACTGTAAGGTCCACCTCTTGCACTTGTTGAGATCATCCATGGTCTTACTGAATAGCAGGGCAAGCTCAATGGGTTCAGTGGAACCAAACAGAGCTATTTGGTCATTTCAGAACCACAAAACTGCAATGGAAGTAATTCTTCCTCAACCCCGAAGCACCAGCAAATGCCCATTGGATTCAGAAGGTAGGCAAGCAGCACCACTTACACCAACAAATTTTGGCTATGCTGCCAATTGCACTGTTGTATCAGAAAACAATGTGTGTCTGTATCCAGGGATAATTTACCATTGTTTCCTTCTGTATTTAATATGTACAAATTGGAAGTAGAAATAATAGCTTGTCCCCTCAATCTTGTCTACTATTCAGTAAAATCATGGATGGTCTGATTATATATTCAACTCCACATTCCCATCTATCAAAGGTTATGGGGAGAAGGCAGGAGAATGGGGTTAAGAGGGAAAGATAGATCAGCCATGATTGAATGGTGGAGTAGACTTGATGGGCCAAATGGCCTAATTCTGCTCCTATGACTAGTGAACATGAACTTATCCTATAGTAATCTTTCATCCCCTTGTTTATCTAGTATGGATCTACCTCAGCCTTTAAAATATTCAAAGATTCTGCTTTCACTCTCCTTTGAGGAAGAGTTGCAAGGACCCTCTGAGACAAAAAAGATATTGTCACCTGTCTGCCGAAATGAGTGGCTCTTTATTATAAACAGTGAGCATCAACTCTAGATTCCGCCACAAGAGGAAATGTCCTCTCCAAATCTATCCTGTAAAGACTCCACAGGATCTTATATTTTGGCTAAGACTCTTCTTAATCTGCAAAACTTCAGTGACTATTAGCCTCACCAATCTAACCCTTACTAACATGATAACCCACCCATTTTGACAATGGGTGGGTTATCACAGCTAGACAGATTCCCACAGCTAGCCAGACTACACCTCCTCCCTGACTATCGTAAGGATGCCATCTCTTTTATATATCCTGGGCATCTCCTTTATGTAATCTGGGCATCACCTGCACACCTTTTTGTTTTATTCTGCCAGAATTGACAATTTCACATTATCCCATATTATACACCATCAGACTAAATGGTATTGTTAAGAGCAGAGAGCAACATTTTAAATATGACAACCATAAAAACCACATGTAGACACACATAACATGATTATTATTTTGAACAGTACGTATAGACGTATCAATAACGAGTGTTGATTATATATACAATGTATTATTCAGTAATGCCACACATTATCCATTGTGGTCCTACTGAGTCACTCTTACACGTGTACTGCTAATGAGATGAATGATCATTGTCAACACCAGGCACCTTGGAGAATAAAGTGGATGCCTTGACTCTTGAAATTAATGCTATTAGCTTCCAGAAAATGCAGTATTCAAGCAACATAAAGATGAATTCTCTAACCAGATTCCTTTGTCACCATGGAACCAAATATTTGATAGTGTCAGTCCAAAATAATTCATACCTATGCACTTTTCGGGGTGTGATTTCAGTTTGCTGACATTTTATAAGTACACTGGAAGGCAACTTAACATTGAACGACTCACTGTGAAAGGGGAAGTTATTTAGCCCATTGGGACACTGATGGCTTTCAGCACATTGACCTCATTCACCCACTCATTTCCCTGGATCTTTACAAATTATTCTCTCTCATACTCAGGAGTAAAAGCCATGGGTGCTGACATTGTAGCTTGGGTGAGTAACTTCTCTTTCATTATTTTGCCACTCACCTATACCAAATGGTAGCCCACAGCGGCCAATTAGCCTACCAACCTGAGTTTGGGATGTGGGAGGAGAGCAGAAACCATGCAGTCATGGGGAGAACCTGCAAATTCCACATAGAGAGTGTCCAAGGTTTGCATGGAAAATTGGTTTGAATAGAGTGGATGTAGAGAGGATGTTTCCACTAGTGGGAGAGTCTAGGACTAGAGGATATAGTCTTAGTATTAAAGGACATTCTTGTAAGAAGGAGATGAGACATTTCTTTAGTCAGAGGGTGGTGAATCTGTGGAATACTTTGCCACAGAAGGCTGTGGAAGCCAAGTCAGTGGATATTTTTAAAGCAGAAATAGATAGATTTTTGATTAGTACAGGTGTCACAGGTTATGGGAAGACAGGAGAATGGGGTTATGAGGGAGAGACAGATCAACCATGATTGAATGGCGCAGTAGACTTGATGGGCTGAATGGCCTAATTCTACTCCTATTCCTTCTGACCTTATGACCACAGGTCCTCGGAGCTGTGAGGCCACAGTAGTAGGATAGAACTAGTGTATGGTTGATCACTGGTTGACGAGGACTCTGTGGGCTGAAGGGCCAGTTTCCATGCATTATGTCTAAGCTAAAGTTGTAAATGTTGAACCACTTCAGTTCATGTGTTGGAATTGTAGCTGAGATCCACATAAATAATGACAACTAAAAACAATTCTGCCCCAGATACTCTTTGTCAGAATATGTATGCTTTCCACACCATCAAAACATTTATGGCCCTGTCCCTCTGTACGAGTTCATTCAAGAGCTCTCCCGAGTTTAAAAAAAAAATCTAACTCGTGGTAAGCACATAGAATGAACGTAGCAGGTACGTCGGAGCTCAGAGACATCTCTTAGCAGCTCGTAATGCTAATGGCAGGTACTCGGGAAACGTGGTAAGCTTGGGAAGACTCGTGAAGATTTTTCAACATGTTGAAAAATGTCCACGAGAGCCCCGAGTACCAACGAGCGGCCATTACTGTAAATCTCCGAGTTCGAATCAGGGCAAACTCGGGAGAACTCTTTGAATGAACTCGTACAGTGGGACAGGGCTTTAAGACAGGTGAGAGATCAGATGAAACCTCAAATCAAATTTATGGGAATAAAAATCTCTAAATCCTTTCAAGTGTCTTTCAGAATCAATGTGCTGCATCTAGGAAGCACAGCAGCCAATTTGTAAATTGAGATATCTTTCAAACAACATATTTCAAACAACATGGCCAGATAATGCATTTTAATTCCCCTTCCCATTCCCACCTGACCTTTCTGTCCTAGGCCTCCTCCATTGTCAGAGTGAGGCTAAATGCAAATTGGAGGAACAGCATCTCATATTTTGTTTGGGCAGTTTACAGCCCAGTGGTATGAATATTGATTTCTCTAACTTCAAGTAACCCCTGCATTCCCTCTCTCTCCATCCCACCCCCATCCAAGTCACACCAGCTTTTCATTCTCACCTAGCAAACAGCTAACAATGGCCTGTTTCCTTTATAATTGTTACTTTTTTGCATATCTTTCATTCATTTGTTCTATATCTCTCTACATCATCATCTATATCTCTCGTTTCCCTTTCCCCTGACTCTCTTTGAGGAAGGGTCTCGACCCGAAGCATCACTCATTCCTTCTCTCCAGAGATGCTGCCTGTCCCGCTGAGTGACTCCAGCCTTTTGTGTCTATCTTCTGACTAAATATGTAGATGGATTTAGCAGAGTTCATGAGATCTACCTGGACTACAGTAAAGCCTTGGTGAAGGTGACAGACTGCTCCAAAATGTTGTAGTCATTTAGAAGGCTCTTAGGAAGTACTGAGGTAACCGGGTACATACAGTATGTCCTACTATCCTTTAAGGCAACAGCACAGCCATCTAAAGTGGTGAAGAAGGCATATTGGATATTTGCCCCATTATCTCAGGCATAGAATATAAAAGTAGGATGTTTGCGGCAAAAAAGCACCAAAGATTTGTTGCACCAACCTAGAGTGCGGAGCGCACTCGTGGTTATGCCTTGCTAGAGGAAGAGCATGTTTGCATTGGAGAGGGTGCTGAGGAGATTGATCAGGATTCGCCTGGATGGAACATTTCAGTTATGAAGAAAGTGGATAGGTTGGGTTCATTTCCCCTTGAGTGCAGAAGGCTGAGGGAGATATATAAAATAACTAGACCAAGTGCAGACCCGTTGGGTCTGTTCCCCCAACGTGCGGTTGTGGGGGGGGGAGGCGGCATGCAGTGTCACACACACTAACTATCCCCCCCCCCCCACACACACACTAATTACCCCCCTTGATATTATATTACTATTATTCATTTGCTCCTTTTACCCCATAATCACCCTATCTACTGACGCATAGCCCCCAACTTGCAGTCACATCTAGAGAGTGGGGGGCGGGGGTAGAGAGTGAGGGCAGAGAGAGAAGGGGCAGAGACAGAGAGAAAGGCAGAGACAGAGAGAGAGGGGCAAGAGGGAGAGGGGGGTGAGGGGGGAAAGGTGGGGGAGGAGGGGAGAGAGGGAGGGGAGGAGAGAGAGAGGGGAGGGGAGGAGAGGGGGTGAGAGTGAGGGGGAGAGAGAGGGGGTGCTGAGAGGGGGGTGAGGGGAGGGGGGGAGGGTGGAGGGAAGAGGGTTGGGGGTGTGGAGGGGAGGGGGTTTAGGGGAGGGAGGGTGGGGGAGCGGATGGATGGGAGGAGGGGGAGAGAAAGAGGGGAGAGAGAGAGAGGGGGGGAGGGGTGGGAGGGGGAGGGAGAGGGGGGAGAGGGGAGGGGGGGAGGGAGGGTGGGAGAGGTGGGGGAGAGAGAGGGGGTGCTGAGTGAGGGGGGAGAGAGAGGCGGTGCTGAGTGAGGGGGAGAGAGAGGGGGTGCTGAGAGGGGGATGAGGTGAGGGGAGGGGGAGGGGGAGGGGTGGGGAGCAGGGAGGGGGAGGGTGGAGGGAAGGGGGTAGGGGGGTGTGGAGGGAGGGGGGTTTAGGGAAAGGAGGGTGGGGGAGGGGATGGAGGGGAGGAGGGGGAGAAAAGAGGGGAGAGAGAGGGGGGGAGAGGGGAGAGAGGGGGGGAGGCAGAGGTGGGGAGAGAGAGGAGGGGAGAGAGAGAGAGTGCCTTTTTATTTCAACCCAAACCCCCCAAACAACCATTTGCAGGCAGTGCCTTTTTACTTCAAACCAACCATATTTTCATTTTCAAACCACATTAAGGGCACTCACAGTTGAGTAGATATGTGTTCAGTGTTATTCAGAGCTCAGAGAGTCGTGACCTGCATCTTGCAGAGACTGAGTGAGGCACACCACTTCCTGGTTTTATAGTCCCTCCCCCTCCCTCCAGCAGCAGAGAGAATGGAGAATTTTAAAAATTAATATCTCTCTGATTGTTCATCGATGGGAAAGATCCTCTGGTCCAGGAAGGCAGACGTGGGCTCTGAGCGAGATGGCCAAAAATGACGGCCGTAGGTGGCGGCGTTCTCTCAGAAATCACAGCACAGTGGGCCAAAAGCGGTCAAAATCAGACTTTTAGTAATATAGATAGATAGATGAGGGGAGATAGATTGGGTAGATCAGGAAAACTCTTCCCCTTAGCTGAGGTATCTATAACCGAAGTATATGTTAAGCGGTAGGAGAGTTTTGAAAGAATTTTAGGTGGATTTATTTTTCACCGTGACAGTCGCTAAATTTTTTAACACACTGCTTGAGGGCGTGGTGCAGATAAGTACTCTCATAATATTTAAGAAGCCTTTAGATGAATACTTGAAAAGCAAAGGCATACAAGACTTCAAGCTAAATACTTGAAAATGTGATTTGGGTATTGAGTGGATAGGTACTTGGTGGCTGACATGGCAATGGTGGGTTGAAGGGCCTGTTCCACTTTTTTTCAGGATAGACAAAAGCTCAATTTAAAATTTCATTCCAAAAATGATGCTGTGTGTTAAATTCCATGAAATTCCATCTTGATCTTTTTGAGTCATCCAGGAGATCTTTATGGTCCTAGATTCCTTGAAAGAACTCCAGTTCTGAGCAAATTTTGAGAGAAAGCCCTAGCAGAAACAGGAAGAAATTTAGCAATTCAGTGGACAACAGATCAATTACCTTGAAATTTATGCTCCAATCATTTAGTATATACTTGAACACATCATTGATATCGTTGATCACTGTGCTGCAATCAATAAACATGCCTAGCCTTCAATCTGATGAGACTCCTTAATCTCTTTCAGACATTATTAGTTTTCACACCACCATTCACGAAATATGTGCCATTCATTATCCCTAATTGTGAGCAGCACGTCACTATATTAATTTCTACTGGCAATTTTTCTGTCCCCATAGATATATTGTTCATCTTTCTCTGCTGCGTTTGAACTGCCTCCAGGGTTGCCATAGTGGAGCATCCATAGTGGTCCCTTGTCAGCAAGCGGGGCCTACTTATGAACACCAAGCAAAACAAAGGACTATCCCGAAACAGAATATTAAGTACTTTAAACAGGGTGCCATAAATCTCTCATGAAAGAAACGAGCTGATGCTTTCTGCAGATGAGTGCTGGGACACAAAGATCAGTGACATGAGTCCATTTAAAAGACCCATGAGAGGTCATCAGAGCTATGTTGGCGTAGCTGCTGGGATTCCCTCAGGGATCTGGGGAACAGTAACAGCATTATAGCAAAAAGAGTCATAAAGTGTTATAGTCATGTAGCATGAAAACAGGCCCTTTTGCCAACTTGCCTACACTGACCAACATGCCCCATCTACAAAAGTCCCACTTGCCCAATCTATTACTGTCATGACTTTGTACACCTCTATAAGATCACTCCTCATCCTCCTGCACTCCAAGGAATATAGCCCTAGCCTGCTTAACCTCTCCCGATAGCTCGAGCCCTCGAATTCTGGCATCATCCTCATAAATCTTCTCTGCATCCTTTGCAGCTTGACAACATGTTTCCTATAACATGGTGACCAAAACTGAACACAATACTCTAAATGTGACCTCACCAATGTCTTATAGAACTGTAACATGGCCGCCCAACTCCTATACTCGATACTCTGATTGATGAAGGTCAATGTGCCGAAAGCATTCTTGACCAATGTGATGTCACTTTCAAAGAACTATATACTTGCATTCCTCGATCTCTCTGTTCTACAACTCTCTCCAGAGCCCTGCATTCAGCTTGTAGGTCTAGCCCTTGTTAGACTTTCCAAAATGCAACACCTTACATTTCTCTGAATTAAAATCTATCAACCATTCCTGAGCTCACCTGCCCAACCGATCAAGATCCTGCTGCAATTTTTGACAACAATCTTCACTTTCTACTATACCACCCACTTTAGTGTCATTTGCAAACTTGCTAATTATGACTTGCATGTTCTCATCCATTAATCATTGAGATGGATGAAATCATTGATGTAGATGACAAACAATAATGGGCCCAGCACCGAACCCTGAGGCACACTATGAGTCACAGGTCTCCAGTCCGAAAAGCAACCTTCCACCATTAACCTCTGCTTTCTTCCACGAAACCTATTTTCTATCCATTCAACTATCTCTCATTGAACCTTCCAGAGCAGCCTACCATGCAGAACTGTCAAATGCATTGCTGAAATTCATATATACAACGTCTGCAGCTCTGCCATCAGCCTTTTTACTCACACCTTCAAAAAACTCAGATTCATGAGACACGATCTCCCCCGTACAAAACCATGCTGACCATCCCTAATCAGCCCCTGTCCATCTAAATGTATATACACTGTATATTTTATTCCACAGAATACTCTCCAGTAACTTTCCGACCACTGGCCTGTAGTTCCCAGGCTTTTCCCTGCAGCATTTCTTAAATAGAGGCACATTTGCTTCCCTTCAGTCTTCCAGCAACTCACCCGTGAGTGGAGTAGCGCAGATGACCATAGGAGACAAAGTTCAAAAGTCAGCAGAGTAAGGAGTGCTTAATTGTCATCTGTACTGGAACAATTACATTTTTGCTTGCAGTAGCTTAACACGCCCATAAATGCAAAACACTGCAGGGCAGCCCAGTGAATTCATTTAGTGAGTTTAGGGGCTTTCACTTGCTAAACCACTTCCATTGATCTGGGGATCATCTGGCAGTCGTAACTTTACATCTACTGCCTGAAAACCACCACTATCATCCCGGTGCCCAAGCAGAAAAACATCAACTCCCTCAATGAATACAGGCCCGTTGCTCTTACATCTGTAGTCTCCAAGTGCTTTGAAAGGCTGGTCCTAGGTCACCTCAAATCATCTCTCCCCCCCTCACTCGACCCACACCAGTATGCATATAGGGCTAATAGATCTACAGAGGATGCCATAAACACTGTCCTCCATGCTGCACTACAACACCTAGAGGAGAAGGGGTCATATGTCAGGATGCTTTTTGTTGATTACAGCTCAGCTTTTAATACTATCATACCCAGCAAGCTGATCACAAAAATGCTAGACCTTGGCCTCAGCAGTCAACTGTGTCGGTGGATATTGGACTTTCTCAGTGAACGCCCACAGACGGTGAGACTTGGACCCTACACCTCGACATCCCTGACCCTCAGCACAGGAGCACCGCAGGGCTGTGTGCTCAGACCGCTCCTCTACGCCCTATACACACATGACTGCTTGCCCCATCACCCCGCAAATAGGATCATAAAATTTGCGGACGATACAACCGTGGTGGGGCTCATCTCAAATGGGAACGAGGTCGCCTATAGAGAGGAGGTGCACAGACTTTCTGAGTGGTGTGCTCACAACAATCTCTCTCTGAACACTAAAAAGACAAAGGAGATCATCACTGATTTCAGGCGACATAGAGCGGAGCTCAGGCCACTGGAGATAGGGGGCGAGGAGGTGGAGAGGGTGCCTAGTTTTAAATTTCTATGGATCAACATCAGTGAGGATCTTAAATGGTCTGTGAACTCTGCTGTAGTTGTAAAAAAGGCGCAACAGAGACTTTACTTCCTCAGAACACTGAGGAAGGCCCATCTGTCTGCTAAACTGCTGGAGTCTTTCTACCGCTGTTCGGTAGAAAGCATACTGACTTACTGCGTAACTGCCTGGTTTGGGAACTGTTCAGCAGCTGACAGAGCAGCTCTCCAGAGGGTGATAAAAACTGCCCAGGGTATCATTGGACTCCCCCTGCCCCCTCTGGAGGACATTTACCACTCCAGATGCCGCAGCAGGACCTGTAATATCGTGAAAGACATTACACATCCTTGTCACCACCTTTTCACACTGCTGCCCTCAGGAAAAAGGTACAGGTCGCTAAAGTCACGCACTGCCAGACTCAAGAACAGCTTTTACCCATCAGCAATCTTGGAACTGAACTCTGTCTCGGGAGCGGCTTATGGGGAAGGAGGGGGGGTGGGAGACAGTGTTAATTTATGTAAATGTGAATCCATGGGTGGGTTTGGGGAGGGAGGGAGTGTAAAAAGTATGAGTATGTGAATGTTTGAAGTTCTTTTAAATGGAGAGACACAGTAATCTCGTTGTATGTGACACATGCAATGACAATAAAGCATTCTGATTCTGATTCTAAGTCCCTCTGCCCTTTTTTAATTCATCAATTGCTTCCATATTATGTGCATTGTGTATTACAATGTTGTCAAATGGGACAGTGACAAATCCCTTGCATCAATGATTTCAGTTTGGAGAAAATATTTAAAATAACAGCAGCAACAACTGACCGGAGATAATTGCAGTGAATAAAAAGGGGTGAAGCCGAAGAGGGGTTTGAAATGAGTGATGAGAATTATTAAATTAAGGCATTGCTTAGAGTTTGGGGGTGAATAGAACTGAGTGTGTAAACATGAGCAGCAAGTTTTCAGACAGCTTCAAGTTTAAGAAGAGTGGAAAATAAGAAGCTGGCCAGAGGAGTTTGTGTTTTAACCTTTGAAAGGTGGTATATGACCAACTGCCAAGGAAACAGAAAATGAAAAGCATGACTATTGCACTGAAGGAAACTGCAATGAGAAGGTACAGAGATTTAAACAATTTATAGATAATTTTAGAATTGATTGCCACAGCAGCGATTAGTGTGTGGAATAGGTTGCCAAACAGATTAGTGGAGGCACAAATGCAAACATTACTTAACAGCCAACTGACTTTTGTAATGAAGTCACTGCGGGATCATTCTGGGTTTGCAATTCAAGATAGGAAGACAAAAAAAATGCGGCAGCAGTCCACAGGAAGTTGGCAGAAGAATTTCTGTCAAATCCAAAGGAAGACACAAAATGCTGGAGTAACTCAGCGAGACAGGCAGCATCTCTGGAGAGAAGGAATGGGTGACGTTTTGGGTTGAGACCTTTCTTCAGAATAGTTATTCGACTAGAAGTCTGAAATCCTTGTCTGAAGATATCCTAGTCTGAAGAAGGATTTCAACCCAAAACGTCACCCATTCCTTCTCTCCAGAGATGCTGCCTGTTCCACTGAGTTACTCCAGCATTTTGTGTCTATCTTCAGTTTAGACCAATCTTTGCAGTTCCTTTCTACACATTCTGTCAAATTCACTTGACTATTCTTGTCTCCATTAGTTTCAACAAAGATAGCTGTTACCAGGATTTATCAGAGAACAAGCTGGGCACAGCTGAAGCTTTGGTAATGCTTAAACTATTCCTAAAAAAAAAATCTAGTTATCTATTCAATAAGCGGAGGAATTCTTTTATGCCTGACCAAGTTATCTTAAGCTCGATTTAAATATAATTCAGAGCAAGTCCAATTAAGAGTCAGTCTCGGCAACAGCTTGCACCAATCCATTACATCTGCTCTGTGAGCCATTTGTGCTGATTTGGAAGAGTCTCAATGGCTTAAAAGCTCAAAATATTAACCTCATTGTTTTGATAACAATCAGTTGAACTGGTGGACTATTTCCGTGGCTCAGCAGCAGGTCGCATGTGATGGTGATTGTGAGAAATTGCAACCGGATTTGTAAGATAAGGTCGGTAGTAGTACTCAACACTGAAGACTGTGATCAGTCAGTACATTAGCCAGAATTAGCGGCCACTACAAGTGCTCAGTTCAATGATCGCTACAAATAGTACAAGTACTAGTGGATTGATGGGTATAAAGAATAGCACGTAGTGTGATGACAATGTGAAGTTATTCGTGCAAAGATCCGTAGAGTGGACAAAATAATGAGCTGTCAAGTGGTGAAGAATAATGGGCAGGACTGAATGATGGTATTAGTGATCATTGTTATGGTCAGTACAATGCCATTGCTGCATCTTCAGCTAAGCAACATTACCAATAAATCATTGTATTCAACTGTCTCAGCAACGTGGGCCCACATTGCCCGCGGCACAGCAGTAGAGTTGCCTTACAGTGCCAGAAACCTGGGTTTGATCCTGACTACGAGTGCTGATGTAAGGAGTTCGTACATTCTTTCTGTGACCTGCATTGGTTTTCTCCGGGGAGCTCCGGTTTGCTTCCACACTTCAAAGATGGACAGTTTTATAGGTTACTTGGCTTGGTATAATTGTAAATTGTTGCTAGTGTGTAGATGGGTCAGCATGTCCTCGGTGGGCTGAAGGGTCTGTTTCTGCACTGTATCGCTAAACTAAGCAACATGATCATTTTATTTGAATCATTGGCTTTTACAGGCATTCAGTACTACAACAGATATCCGAAAGCTTAGTTCCATTGCCCTAATACTTCACACTCGTTTTCTCAAATCTTTATTCATGTTAATTAAAAAAATTATCTTGAATACAATTATCTTTTACAATTAATTTTCTGACCTAATCTTGTAATTAATTATTTTTTTCTGATCGACAAAGATGCTCTGAAACTTTTGCTGATAATGACCTAGATCTTAAAATGTATCCATCTGGTAATCTGGTTTTCCCTGACTATATCATAATTTTTCACAACATTTTTAACTTTCTCTGTTGAAAGAGATGTGACCTAGCCTCACAGGTTAACGATGAATCATCTATCTATCTATCTATCTATCTATCTATCTATCTATCTATCTATCTATCTATCTATCTATCTATCTATCTATCTATCTATCTATCTATCTATCTATCTATCTATCTATCTATCTATCTATCTATCTATCTATCTATCTATCTATCTATCTATCTATCTATCTATCTATCTATCTATCTATCTATCTATCTATCTATCTATCATTTTTTGATACTATTTCTGTAGTTTTAGGTATTGATTTACAACCTCATCCTATTACTGCAATTTTTGGGCTACCAATGTTAGATTCTACTCATCTTTTCCGTTCTGCTCATCGGCTGATTGCTTTTACCACATTAATTTCCAGAAGGTCTATTTTATTTAAATGGAAAGACTCTAATCCTCCGACCACACTACATTGGTATTCTGAAACGATATCATGTTTAAATTTATAAAAAATTAGGAGTGACATTGTAGAACCCTTGGTTAAATTTGACAGGACTTGGGGAAGATTTATTCAACATTTTCATACGACATAAATTGTCCCCTCTCCAACCGTTATAATAATTTTTTTACCTTTATACAGTGGAACGGACTTGACAACAAACAGGGACTTAAATTGTTGAAATTCTTTGCAGCCCGGATTCTGTTTTGCTTTTTTTTTAGTTTAGGGGGGTTTTGTTTTTTCATTTTTTCTCTTTTTTTCATTTTTTTCTTTTTATCTTTTTGCTTTTATACATATAAGTTCTCTTTTAAACACTTATCTATATTTACATAGAGACCGGGAGGTCTATATTCAATGTGTATTTTGACACTGGACTCATATTTAGTAATGTAACGCTGATCCCTATGTATCAATATCATTGTTATGTTTATCATTTTTTTTTTGTCTTGTTTTTGCTTTTGAAAAAAACTAATAAAAAGATTTTAAAAGAAAGAGGCTGTCCAGAGCAAGCGATGTCTGCGAAGGGCGTGCAGCATCGTCAAGGACTGCTCTCACCCCAGCCACAGATTGTTTACCCTCCTCCCTACGTAACTCTATGCCTTGGTGGTTGCCAGTCATCCCCTCCCCCCCCCCTCGGACACTCCTTCCCCCAGTGACTGATCTTTCTCTCCCCCCCCCCCACCCAAAAATTGTTGTCTCTGTACTTGCACACTGCACAATGACAATAAAGTTTGAATCTGAATCTGAAAAAAAAATCTATCTATCAATCTATCTATCTATGTTTGCCCATGTGATCCTGGACCTATGCCAAAATGATATATGATAGTGTTAAAACATTTTGCACCGCCTTAATCACAATTGTCCTGTGTTTGTTTTGTGTCAAGTTTCGTTCAGATTGATGTTATATTTCATAAGTAAGATGGGTGAGTGTTGGAATATTGCGTTGGGGGAACAGGATGCATTGGGGGAACGGGTGAGTGGTGGAATATTGCATTGGGGAATGGGTTGTGTTGGGGGACCAGGCTTCCCATGGGGGCTGTGGGTGAGTGGTTGAATATTGTGTTGGGGGAACAGCTTGCGTTGAGGGACCAGGGCTCCCATGTTGGGGAACGGGTGAGTGGTGGAATATTGCATTGGGAAATGGGCTGTTTTGGGGGACCAGGCCTCCCGTGGGGGCTATGGGTGAGTGGTCGAATATTGTGTTGGGGAACGGGTTACGTTGGGGGACCTGGCCATCCATGTTGGGGAATGGGTGAGTGGTGGAATATTGCGTTGGGGGAATGAGTTGCGTTGGGGAAACGGGTGAGTGGTGGAATATTGCCTTGGGGAAGGGGTTGCATTGGGGGACCAGGCCTCCTGTGGGGGCTATGGATGTGTGGTGGAATATTGCATTGAGGGAATAGGTTGCGTTGGGGGACCAGGCCTCCAATGTTGGGGAACGGGTGAGTGGTGGAATATTGCATTGGGAAACTGGTTGTGTTGGGGGACCAGTCCTCCCATGGGGGCTATGGGTGAGTGGTTGAATATTATGTTGGGAGAACAGCTTGCGTTGAGGGACCAGGCCTCCCATGTTGGGGAACAGGTGAGTGGTGGACTATTGCGTTGGGGGAACGGGTTGCTTTGGGGGACCAGGCCTCCCGTGTGACAGGGACCCAACTTGGTCTAGTATATTATTAAAACTCTCATCTTGTTTGTTTCTATCTATCTATGTGCGTATATGTGTGTGAGCAAGGACCTATGCGAAAACGGTACATGATAGCGATACTCACCATTAATGGTCTGTGTCAAGTTTCGTTCAGATTGATGTTATATTTTACAAATTATTCATGGTTTTTAATTTAAAAAATTCAAGTTTAAGAAAAATTTAGCAGCTAAAATCTTTACTGGCCCAGCTTGCAACAAAGTTGCAATCGAGGAACACTCAGTCCTTCCAGCAAGTTTTTAGCTGAACAGGAGGGGGAGGGGGCAATTGCATTTTTTTTAAGTCCTCGAAGCAAGAGGAGGGGGAGGCAGTGCTGGGGGATACTGCCCTACAAATTTGGGGGCTATGGGTGAGTGCTGAAATATGGGGGAAGGGGTGAATGGTGGAATATTGCGTTGGGGAACGGGTTGCGTTGGGAAATGGGTGAGTGGTGGAATGCTGCGTTGGGGAACGGGTTGCGTTGGGGACCAGGCCTAACGTGTGACACCGACCCAAGGAGAAATGGGTGAGTGGTGGAATATTGCGTTGGGGAATGGGTTCCTTTGGGGAACCAGGCCTCTCATGTGACAGGGACCTAACGGGTCCCATTTGGCCTAGTTTATAACTAAAACTCTCATCTTGTATGAATATATATTTGTTTGTATGTATGTTCCCAAAATACAGACAAAAGGGTACATGATAGGGCAACAATTTTAGGCCCACCTTACTCACCATTCACCTGCGGTGTGCAGTAGCAAGTTTAATTCGATTTGACAAAGTAATTCCCTTTAGAAACTTTAATTTACTTTATACCGTGAACGGCACTGCGCTACCACTTGCCGGCCCTATCAGCCGTGCCTGCGCAGTTGGGGGAGGTTTGCCAGGCCCGCTATCTGCGTGTGCGCATTTGGGGGAGGGTTGCCTGGCCCGTCGCCATTTTTAGATCGCCATTTTGACTGGCGTCACAACGGGGATCTCTGGCGTCACAACGGGGATCCAACGCGTCCACAGGTCGTCTAGTGTCCCTTTAAAGACAATGAAATGTACAAAAACAAAATGCTGTAGTGTCATTTTAAAACCAACACACAAGATTCATTCCAAATGAGTATGACCCAAAAACGAAATCTTTAAATCTAGGGCAACAAGGAGATTAAGTCATGTTAAGAGAGAATAATCCTTATCCGATTTTCAACATATCATTGTAACAAGCAAAATCCTCCTTCCACATCTGTTACATCCGGTTTGTTCAACGGGCACCTGCAAATATTGTGCGCTATGATACTCACAATCAATAGCCTGATAGCAGTAGGATTTATTTTTTTATCTGTTCGTCTGCGAATTGCTAGCAATGCCAGCATTTACTATTCATTTACTGTCCTTGCAGCCTTGGCAAAGCACCGTTTCTGGAACCTAATTGATGACCTAAGTTCCGCATTCCTGCTGGTGGGATATCCACAGTTCTGACCCAGTGATGACAAAACGGTGTCCTTACCTGGTTACATCATTCAAAGCACGACCTGTACAGATGGAGGAGAATGCCACAATGTTGCTGCGACTGACCTTCCACGTCATCCTCCTCCTTTCTGACAACCATGGAAATGTTCTACTTTCTTTACAGGAAAAAATAACCCCATAAGCAGTTGCACTTCAGTGGATGTGGTAAACATCCTGAATCCTTTGTCAAAGTTTTTCCTCTCTTTCTTCCATCTTAAAATTCTCCCAATTTCATTTTTATGGTTGGTCTTTTAAGATTGCATTTTGCGTGCTTTCATCATGTTTGCTGCTGCCTAACTGACATAAACCTAGAAGTGAGATGATCAAGAGATGACTATGTTAAAATGCCAAACATATGTGTTACAATTCCTTCTGTGTTTTCCATGTGCTTACAGAACATTGCGCTACCCGAGCAATAATCTGGATAATAATTAATATTTTCCTTCAAGGATGTTACTTGACTCAATTGGTAATCAATGCTTTTATTTTGGATTTCCAGCCTGTGCAGCAGTATTTTTACTTTGTTAAGGCCCAGGGGCATGAAGATGGGTAATGTTTCAGTTTTTGAGGAGAGGTAAAAAGGGTCATACATCTTAGAAAACACCTTGCATTTCCTTGCATGACCTATTTCCTTCGCTCCATAGATGCTGCTGCACCCGCTGAGTTTCTCCAGCATTTTTGTGTACCTTGCATTTCCTTGACACTTTTTGTTGACTCTTGAGTGCCCAAAATTCTTTAGCAGTAGCCATGCTGGCCTTCATTAGCTGGAGTATAGAATATAAGAGAGAGAGAGATAAGGAATTGCAGAGACTGGAATCTAATGTGAAGCATAAAGTGCTGGAGTAATTCAGCAATCACACAGCATCTGTGGAAAGAATGGAGAGGTGGCATTTCAGGTCAGGACCTTTCTTCAGGCTGATTGCAGTATGAAGGGGGGAGGGGGAAGCTGAAAAATGCTGAGTGCTGAACAAAGATGGCAATTGATGTGGGTACAGGTCAGAGGGGGTTTGATTGGTAGATGGATGGACAAAGGCTGGAGATGAAAAGGAAACAAAAGTCTGTCAAATAAGGAGAGAGGAGGCGTGTAATATAAAGCCAAAGCCATATGGGTGGAATGGGACAGGGCATGGGGGAATAAAGGAACAGGATGGTGGGAGAAATGGGTGCACAAGGGTGGGAAGATTCATTCATCATCGTTGAAAACATTAGCGACACAGTGGTGCTGGTTTACGACAGGAACAATGACGGACGCACCACACATCTCTGTTCTCCAGTTCCTGCGGACTTCCGCTGATGGAAATATAGGATTTTGGTGTGTGTGTTTTATCATCATTCCTTACAATGCTATTTACGACAGTGATCGCAACTTCTACTGAAGTGTGGATGGCCGTTGGCTCGCTAGAAGCAGAGGTTTAGGTTTATTATTGTCATGTGTTCCGAGGTACAGTGAAAAGCTTTGTTTTGCATGCTGTCCAAATAGATGAGATGCAAACTCAAGTACAAGAGAGCAAAGGATAGAGTTCTGCAAACTATTCTCAGCATTGTACTGTAACAGTTCCATAGACAAAGACAAATGTCCACAATGAGATCGAGGTGAATCAGACAGTATCCTAGCTTATGGAAGGCCGTTGGGAAGTCCGACAACAGAGGGGAAGAAGCAGACAAGAGCCGGGGGAAGAAGGAATGCGCAGGGTGGGATAAGTCTTTGATTACGTTGGCTGCTTTTCTGAACTGTAGATGGAGTCAATGGTGGGAAGTCTGGTCTGTGTGATTAACTGGGCTACATCTACAACTCTGCAATTTCTTGCAGTCTTTGACAGAGATTTTCCCAAACCAATCTGTGATGCAACTTGACAACTTGCTTTCAATAGGGCATTTGTAGAAATTTGTAAAGAGTCATTGGAGACATGCCGATTCCCTCAGTCTGCTAAGGAAGTAGAGGCGTTGAACAATAGACATTAGGAGCAGGAGTAGGCCATTTGGCCCTTCAAGCCAGCAGCGCCATTCAATGTGATCATGGCTGATCATCCACAATCAGTACCCCGTTCCTGCCTTCTCCCCATATCCCCTGACTCCGCTATTTTTAAGAGCCCTATCTAGCTCTCTCTTGAAAGCATCCAGAGAACATTCCTCCACCGCCCTCTGAGGCAGAGAATTCCACAGACTCACCACTCTCCTCGTCTCCGTTCCAAATTGCTTACTCCTTATTCTTATACTGTGGCCCCTGGTTCTGGACTCACCCAACATCGGGAACATGTTTCCTGCCTCTAGCCTGTCCAAACCCTTAACAATCTTATATGTTTCAATGAGATACCCTCTCATCCTTCTAAACTCCAGAGTGTACAAGCCCAACTGCTCCATTCTCTCAGCATATGACAGTCCCGCCATCCCGGGAATTAACCTTGTACACTGCACTCCCTCAATAGCAAGAATGTCCTTCCTCAAATTAGGGGACCAAAACTGCACACAATACTCCAGGTGTGGTCTCACTAGGGCTCTGTACAACTGCAGAAGGACCTCTTTGCTCCTATATTCGATTCCTCTTGTTATAAAGGCCAACATGTCATTCGCTTTCTTCACTGCCTACTGTACCTGCATGCTTACTTTCATAGACTGATGTACAAGGATCCCCAGATCCCGTTGTACTTACCCTTTTCCCAACTTGACGCCATTTAGATAGTAACCTCGCATTTATCCGCATTAAAGTTCATCTGCCATGCATCTGCCCAGTCCCCCAACCTGTCCACGTCACCCTGCATTCTCATCGCATCCTCCTCACAGTTCACACTGCCACCCAGCTTTGTGTCATCTGCAAATTTGCAGAGGTCCTATTCGCAAAATATTATTCACCTCAACTAAGTTTTTTCTTCACCTCTGTTGCTGCAGAGAATACAATCCCAGTTATCAAATCTTTCTTCAAAATGAAAAAAAATTCCTGCCCTGCCAACATCTTCGTAAATCGCCCCTGGATCCTCTCCAGAGCAATTGCACCCTTTCTACAATGTGTCATTGTCTTACAGTATGGAAATAGACTCTTCATCCCAGCTTGTTCATGCAGATCAAGATGCCCCATCTAAACTAGTCCCATTGATCCGCATATGGCCTATATCCCTTTAAACCTTGTGTGTGTGTGTGAGAGTGTGTGTCAGTGAAGCAGCGACAACATCCGGAGTGAGCGGAGACTTGGCAATGCCCAGGGAGCGATTTCCTTTCCCCATCCTCCCGGGAATGCAGGCCAGCCCAGGTGTTCCTTGGCCAGATGGGGTCCGGGGGAGGTGAGGGTCAGTGACCCGGGGGTCGGGCATCGGAGCGGAGCCTTAGCCCGAGATTCATCCCCGCGACTCCGGATGCGGCACTGACGCCCCCACTCACCCAGTCCGCTCATGGCTCCGGGCAGGGGTTAAAACTCCATGGGGTGTGGACAGAGCGGCCGACGGACCAACACCTGCATATTTTTGAGCGTGAGAAATTTGTGATCAGCGTGAGAGCGTGAGAATTTTGTGAAATGTGTGAGGCTCACGCTCAATGCGTGAGAGTTGGCAGCCCTGCTAATAATGCAAACATTTTATGCGTTCCAATTGTTTGGACAAAAATCACTTATTACTGCTTTATAACAGTTAAGTTACTTTAAGACCATTTCAGAAATTATGGCAGTCAACTAACAATCAGCTAACAAATTAATGCAAACTAAAAAAAAATAACATGTTCCCTTTCCTGACTCTAGCTCATAAGTACTTTAACGCTGTTAACAGAGCAAAGGGATATTAATCTCAAGAATCAAAACGGGGAAAGTGGGGGCAATTTTGCTTAAATGGTAATTCTAAGCCCATTCAGATCTGCGTAGAGTAAGAGTACATGGCTGGCCCAATTTGTCCATAATGATCAAGTTGGCATTCTGCGTGTCCTGGGACTGGCTGCAGTTTCCAGATCAGCTCGCGTCCCAGGGACTGGCTGCAGTTCTCAGGTCGGCTCGCCTGCCCCGACCCCGTGAAAACGGATTGAAAAAAAAAAACACGGTTTTTCGGGTCACGGGCCCGATTCGACCTGTGTGCCATAGTTTGCCGAACCCTGTCCTAGATGTTTGGCCTCATTGTGGTCCCCCTCATGTTTTACAATTGATTCACCTGGTTAGATCTGTCTCTGGCTGCTTCATGTTGTCAGCGGCTGCACATCCAACCAAGAAAGAAGAGAAGAGAAGAAACGCGACGTCACTCACAGCCGCGAACTGACGTCCTTCCCCAGACTGCACAGATCGCTGTGATGTGGCGCAAAGAGACAAACTGTGCAGGGACTGAAGACAGCGTGAGAATTCTGTCATCAGCGTGAGAACGTGAGAATTGGTTGAAATGCGTGACTCTCATGCTCAAATTGTGGGAGTTGGCAGCCCTGTCTAAGGCCAGGATGTGACAACACACACACAGGGAGACATGCACAAAGGAAGACACACATACACACACACAGACAGACAGACACACACACACAGGGAGACAGACACACACACACACAGGAAGACACACAGACACACACACAGAGAGACACGCACACACACACACACACACACAGGGAGACACACACACAGACACGCACACACACACACACACAGGGTGGCACACATGCAGAGACACACACACAGGGAGGCACACACATGCAGAGACATGCACACACACACAGGGAGACACACACAGACACGCACACACACACATGCGCGCACACACACACACAGGGAGACACACAGACACGCACACACACACAAAGAGACACACACAGGGAGACAGACACACAGCCACACACCTTTCCTTCCCCCTCTCCCTCCCCCAACACGGGCCGGAAACGAAGGGCAGAAAGAGAAACACAGCGGTCGAAAAGGCCAGAAACCGACACAACGTCCCGGGCGAAACAGTGTCTCACCCTCCTCACTATTGGCCCCTTTGCTCTTTCATACCACTCCGCTTTCCTCCCCATCCTTCTTCATCACCCGCCCTCTTGTCCTTCGCCTCCTTCATCCCCTTTCTACCTTCCTCGCCCCTGTCTCTCTTTGCCCTCCATCCCTTCCTTTTTTTTCCCCTCTCTCTTGGTCTCACCCTGCCCTCTCTCCTCCCGGACTTCACCAATGGGGAGTCTGATGGGCACGGTGCAGCGTGGATTGGCGGCGCTGGCGCTGCCGTGTGAGTTGAAGGGCAGGAGAGAGGGAGGGAGGGAGGGAGAGAGGGAGGGAGGGATTATAACAAGAGGAATCGAATATCGGAGCAAAGAGGTCCTTCTGCAGTTGTACAGAGCCCTAATGAGACCACATCTGGAGTATTGTGTGCAGTTTTGGTCCCCTAATTTGAGGAAGAGCATTCTTGCTATTGAGGGAGGGCCGCGTAGGTTTACAAGGTTAATTCCCGGGATGGCGGGACTGTCATATGCTGAGAGAATGGAGCAGCTGGGCTCTGGAGTTTAGAAGGATGAGAGGGTATCTCATCGAAACATTTAAGATTGCTGAGGGTTTGGACACGCTAGAGGCAGGAAACATGTTCCCGATGTTGGGGGAGTCTAGAACCAGGGGCCACAGTTTAAGAATAAGGAGTAAGCAATTTGGAACGGAGACGAGGAAACACTTTTTCTCACAGAAGTGGTGAGTCTGTGGAATTCTCTGCCTTAGAGGGCGGTGAGGCAGGTTCTCTGGATGCTTTCAAGAGAGAGCTAGATTGGGCTCTTAAAAATAGCGGAGTCAGGGGATATGGGGAGAAGATAGGAACGGGGTACTGATTTGGGATGATCAGCCATGATCTCAATGAATGGTGGTGCTAGCTCGAAGGGCCGAATGGCCTACTCCTAGACCTAGTTGTCTATTGACCTGTTTTGCTTAACAAATAGTGGAGTAAGGAATTGCAGATGCTGGTTTAAACTGAAGATATAGACACTAAAAACTAGAAAAACTCTCACCCAATGTTGGCAGCCCTGTAACTGGCCCCTTCGTCTTGCTGACATTGACGGAGAGATTATTGTCCTGACACCATGTTACTAAATTATCTCCTTCTTGTTCTCCGTCAAGCTCACGACAAACTTGCAGGACCACCAGGATCCTTTGCTTGGGGAAGCACACACACCCCATCCCAAGTAAATACAACCCTAAACCTTGTATTGAAACACAATTGGAAATCTTTCTCCAGATGACACATATACAAAGTAAGAGTTTATGATATTAAAGGATCATGGTTTAGTTTTTATCGCGAATATGCATTGCATTCCTTTGCCCGCCCTGATGCACTGAAGCACCAGGACCAAAGCTCCTATAGCGGAGCGAGCTTTGACCAGGACCACGTGAGCTCTGCCCTGGGACCGGCAGCGCCGCAACATTCTCGTCAACGCGCCTGCGCGCCAGCACTTGGCCGACCCCTGTCAATAAAGATTGTTCTCCGGCAGCGGTTTAAATAAAGTATTGTTGCGAAGATGGCGGCGCCCAGGGGGTGAGGTGTGTCTGACTGGTTGATGCAGCAAAGCAGCACAAAACACCCTCTAAAACATCAAAGAACAACGACCAAGAGAGGGAATGTCAACTGTGAAAAGGAGAATTGGTTATTAAACCAGTTCTTGTGTTTTATTTCACAGCAGCAAATGGATTTTTGTGGCCCCTGAGATTTGAGTTGCTTATTTATTTCTCATTGCCCACTCCCTCTCGCCTCCCCCATAATTGTCTTGCGTCCCAGCTAGTTCTTGGACTATGAGTAGCGATTCTGCTCCTCGCCAAACCAACAACAGGTCAGTGCTAAGGAAAGGCAAGTACTGTACTTAGATTTTGCACTAAGTTTCAGTCCCTTGGCCCACAGGTCCGGTATTGTATATGTAAAATTTCGCACCGGAATACTAAACATAACAATTGTGAGGAAGAACACGGCAAATGTTTGAAAGGCAACTCTGAGTTTGCAGTTGCCTGTCACGTTAATTTCCATCCCATTCTGACCTCCAGCCTTGGATCCAACTTTGCTCTATTAACGTTCAAAGTAATTGTGTGGAACAACACCTAAATTTAGCACTTACAGATTTCAGGATTCAAAGTTAAATTAAATAGATAAATAGATTAAATAGAAAAATCTGAAAACAGATGTTTTAAGTTACATAGGGGATAGGTGGAGGGATAGAGGGAATGTCTGTGATGGGATGCTGACCAATATAAAAATAATAATTATGTGTAATAATAAAATAGTAGTTGATGACAACAAAAAATGAGATCAAAAGTGTTATCTCTGGAATTATTAAATTCTCTATTAAATGCTGAGTACTACAGGATAAAAATGGCAAGCTAATGTTGGGCATCACTAGCAATGAATAGAAGTCACAAGACAGATCAGAATCTGTTTAGAATGAGGAATTAAAATGATAGGAGACTCACCTATGCTTGAAGCGATCCTTTCCACTGCGACTCCCATATCCACATTTCCATCTCCCCCAACTATCCCCCAGAACATTTCTCTATGCAACATGATAGTTTAAATCTGTTCTTTTATCCCTTTTTTTCAATGATCCAGGTTACATGGTTAACATGCGACATAAGTTTTTCACTGTACCTCTGTACACGTGACAATAAACTAAAGTACAACTGAAACGTTCTAGGTAAAGCACGATTCACTCAGATTCTTTTAATTGATTGCATTTCATCCTCATGATCAGGTCCGAACGTTAGAGAAACCAAATGCAGATACTTTATGGAACGTTTCTCTTTAAGGGCGGCTGATATTCCAGTTTCTTGTCAATATAATTCTCCATTTCACCTAACTCTGGCCTATTTGTTTTTGGTCCTATGTTACTCTGGTGATGCCCAGTGTAAGTTTGAGTACAGCAACTATGCTTTGTCTATGCATTTTCTAACCATCAGGGCAATATTGAATTTACTCATTTCAGGTATTTTGTTTACTTTCTCTTAACACACACACATGTGGCCTTACAAATCTGTAAATTTGTTTTATTTCTGTATCCATATGACATTTAAGGTAATTGTTATCTCTACAGCATCAGTATCTGCTCTACCACAAATATTCCCTCTTCTCTCCAGTACTTTCCGCTGCATAAAGAATGCATGTCTGATGACATTTCCGCTCTAAAGAAAGGTCTATGATCTGAAATGCTGCCCGACCTGCTGAATGCTTCCAGTATGCTGATGATATTTCTTAATGTATAGCGTGTTAAGGTATTTCAACCTAGATAAGTTGATACTTGTGCAAAACAGAAAGATCGATCCAGGATACAGGGGGAGTGTGTGAAAGCAGAATTAGAAAGAATTTAATGTGAAGAAACTGGTCATTTGGTATGGTCCACCAACCGCAATCTGATAATTATGCTCAACATAAATCTTCTCTTTTGTCAATCTTTTATGTCATAGTTATACAGCATGGAAACAGGCCCTTCGATCCAACTTGCCCATGCTAACTGAGATGCCCCAACTACACTAGTCCCTCTGGGGTAGACAAAAATGCTGGAGGAACTCAGCAGGTGAGGCAGCATCTATGGAGAGAAGGAATAGGCAAAGTTTTGGGTCGAGACCCTTCTTCAGACTGATGTTGGGGGGAGGGGAGGGAGGGCGAGTGCGGGAAAAAGAAAGGAAGCGGCGGAAACAGTAGGCTTGTGGGTAAGCTGGGAAGGGGGAGGGGAAGGAGGGAGAAAGCAAGGACTATCTGAAATTAGAGAAGACAATGTTCATGCCGCTGGGGTGTAAACTACTCAAGCGAAATATGAGGCGACGTTCTTCCAATTTGCGCTGGGCCTCACTCTGGCAATGGAGGAGGCCCAGGACAGAAAGGTCAGATTCGGAATGGGAGGGGGACTTGAAGTGCTGAGCCACCGGGAGATCAAGTTGGTTAGTGCGAACTGAGCGGAGGTGTTGGGCGAAGCGATCGCCGAGCCTGCGCTTGGTCTCGCTAATGCAGAGAAGTTGACACCTAGACCAGCCTATACAGTAGATGAGGTTGGAGGAGGTGAAGGTGAACCTCTGCCTCACCTGGAAAGACAGCTTGGGTCCTTGGATGGAGTCGAGGGGGGAGGTAAAGCGACAAGTGTAGCAATTCTTGTGGTTGCAAGGGAAAGTACCCAGGGAGGGGGTGGTTTGGGTAGGAAGGGACGAATTGACAAGGGAGTTATGGAAGGAACGGTCCCTGCGGAAAGCAGATAGGGGATGAGATGGGAAGATGTGACCAGTGGTGGAATCCCGTTGGAGCTGGTGAAAATGTCGGAGGATTATATGTTGTATGCGACGGCTGATGGGGTGGAAGGTGAGGACAAGGGGGACTCTGTCCTTGTTACGAGTAGGGGGATGGGGAGTAAGAGCAGTGCTGCGGGATATAGAGAAGACACTGGTGAGTGCCTCATCTATAATAGGAGAGGGTAACCCCCGTTCCCTAAAGAATGAGGACATCTCCGATGCCCTGGTCTGGAACACCTCATCCTGGGTGCAGATGCGGTATAGACGGAGGAATTGGGAGTCACGGATAGAGTCCTCACAGGAAGCAGGGTGAAAAGAAGTGGAGTCCAGATAGCTGTGGGAGTCAGTGAGTTCCTTAAACATCTAGTCCCCCTGGTTTGAGTTAGGCCCTTATCTCTCTAAACCTTTTCTATCCATGTACGTCCAAATTTATTTTAACTGTCCTTAAATTTCGTTCAGTTCCTTTCTCCATAATTTGCTTATTTGATATCCTCATAAATGTATCAGTGGTATTACCTCAACTAATCATGAAAGTAAGATTGCATTTTTCCCTGTTATGATAATTTTTTGTTTTCTTGAAGGCACCTGATTTGTACAAAAGATGAAGCGTGCCTTGTGGATGCTGAGGCATTCCACGTCCTGTTTGGAGAGACGTTTGTGTGGATGGCAGAGTTTACTGAAACAAAATGGAAGGCAAGCACTGGGATGTAACAGAAATATTTACAGTGAAACAGGGACATGGGAGAGAGATTATCGACCTGAAACACGGAAAAGCGTAGAGGAGTATTGGCATTCAAGAATAAAGGAGCAATTTCAAATTATTTCTGAAACTGATGTAAGTATTTACAAATACATCCAACTTGTATGTATATTTGAAACACAATCATGTATCAAACTGAGATTCAGGGAGGAAAAAGCATAGAAACACGAGTGGTCAACAGATTCAAGAGTCTCGGGGATGAACGACGACAGTGACACACTAGTCCTGAAATTTCTCCATTTTGCTGAATGTTTTGCCAATGTGTAAGCTATCAATTCTCTCTTCTCCAGAGTGTTACCAGTAGTGACAATGTAAAAGACAAAGATCCATATGACAAGAAATTTATTAAAAAGATGCTGCAAAAAACTCAGCAAATCCGATGCGCAGAAAGACCCGAATAAATATTTATTATATTTGAACCATTATATTTGGCCAAAGTTACAAAAAAAAAAATATTTTGGTTGCAGATAGTTGTTTAGAGAACAATACAAATATTGGTGTTACGGTCATTGGAGAAATCAAATGCAGACTGGGTGACCACTTTGCTGAACATCTTTGTCCAGTCCCCAAAAGTGACCCTCCAGTGCCTGTCACTTGAATTTTCCACTCCATTTTGATCTTGATCCTTGGCGTCCGACACTGTTCCATATAACCATATAACAAACACAGCACGGAAAACAGGCCATCCCGGCCCTTCAAGTCCGTGCCGAACACTTATTTTCCCCTAGTCCCATCTACCTGCACTCAGACCATAACCCTCCATTCCTTTCCCGTCCATATATCTATCCAATTTATTTTTAAATGATAAAATCAAACCTGCCTCCACCACTTCCACTGGAAGCTCATTCCACACAGCTACCACTCTCTGAGTAATGAAGTTCCCCCTCATGTTACCCCTAAACTTCTGTCCCTTAATTCTCAAGTCATGTCCTCTTGTTTGAATCTTCCCTACTCTCAATGGGAAAAGCTTATCCACGTCAACTCTGTCTATCCCTCTCATTATTTTAAAGACCTCTATCAAGTCCCCCCTTAACCTTCTGCGCATATAAACCATATAAAGCTATAAACCAATGAAAGTTTATGTCATTTTGCTGATTTGCATCTAATCTGATGGTGCTTTACATCTTTCGAGACTTTGACAAGTCAAGGCAAGTTTATTGTCATGCACGTACAGTGAGGTACAGGTACAATGAAAATCTTATGTGCAGCAGCATTACAGGCACATAGACACAAACACACAAAAGCATAAATTATACATAAATTATATGCAACATTTTGCAAGACCGTAATAAGAAATGACCAAAAAAACAAACAAGACATTATTGTGAAACACAATTAGAGGGACAAAAAGTCCATGGTAGTGCTCGGGGTGGTCTATAGGGTTTCCTTGATGAGGTTGGTTTAGGGTTGTGCAGGTTGATTCAAAAACATGATACTTGTAGGAGAGCTTTCCTGAACCTGGTGGTGGGCAACTTCAGGCTCCTGTGCCTCTTGTCTGACGATGGTAACGCTGAGAAATGGCATGGCCCTTAATGGTACATGCTGACGCCTTAAGGTAGATGAGGCTCATGTAGCTGCTTTCAAGGGTGGGGAGGGCGGTGTCCATGAGGCACCAAGTTCAGTTCACTTCTCCCTGCAACCTCTTGCGTACTTGTATGTTGGAACTGCTGTTCCAGGTCACAATGAAACAGTCAGGATACTTTCCTGATTTGGTGTTGAATTCAACAGTTTCTCTTATCAGCATTCTAATTCAGTACAGTACCTCCATCATTAATTAATTTTTTGTTCAAGTTAACATTTTAAATCAATGACCTTTCAACAGAACTTGTGTGGAATTTAAGTTCATTTTAAGAGTTGTGTTTGACTTTGTTTTGAATTGAATATTATATCTGTATATATGTGTATTATGGATTTTTATTTGGAAATAAAAATTGTGACTGTAGTGTTATCTGCTGAGGTGCCCCAAGTTAACTAGGTATACAATAAATTACCAGAAGCAGCTTCATTATTATGTGGTAACTATTTAATCTACATTCCATTCCTAATTTCCATTGGAAAAATAACATATGCTCTAGTGAATGATCATAAGCTTAAGACTGAATTACTGTTGTTTAATAATTTATAGATCATTTTTATTTTCTTCCCAGAAATCAAAGCCAAAGTGTTATGTGCTTTCCATGTTCCCATATCCTTCTGGGAATCTCCACATGGGGCATGTTCGAGTGTACACCATCAGTGACACAATGGCCCACTTCCAGAGAATGCGTGGATTTCAGGTAACTAATTGCACTGGAATATCTGTCTGATGCTCCTGTCCCACTTAGGCTATTTTTTAGGCGACTAGGCTGTCGCCACATGGTCGCCGGGGTGACACCTGTATGGTCTCCTCAGTCACCCAAAGAATCGTACCTTTTTTCTGGTCACCCCTGGATTTTGAAATGTTCAAAACTTTTCGGTGCCAGTTGGTGCCCATGGGCTTGACACCAACGATTGTAGCCTGATGTAGCACTACCGCCAGGGTGACGTAGGTTGTTGCCGGTGCTGACTTTGGTGAATTCCATTGGCGACGACCTACATCAACCGGCGACAGGTACCGGCGACTGAATTGTCTTACCTTGTCGTAGCTTGTTGCGGGTGGACATAGGTTGTCGTAGGTGTGGTCGTAGGTGGACGTCCCATGGGTCGCCGGTTGTCGGTAGCTTGCCGTCGACTAGGAGGTAACTTGTTGTAGACATTATCGTACAGGGGGTCCAGTCGGCTGTTTTCGGCTACCTGCTAAGGCTATGACAGTCGCCGAAAAAATCATCTAAGTGTTTTTGGAGTTGTCGCTCCATGGCATTTATTGTTTATGGTCCTGTGGGGAGAAAAATTGTGATGTTTCTTTACTTGTTTATACTTATAAAATGAACTTATCTGCATGGTAGGCTGCTCTGGAAAGTTATTTCATGTGGGATCCAGTGAGGGCTAGCCGACTGGATTAGCAGAGGGTGATGGTAGAAGATAGACACAAAATCCTGGAGTAATTCAGTGGGGTCAGGCAACATCTCTGGAGAAAAAGGTTGGGTGATGCTTTGGGTCGGGACCCTTCTTCAAAAGGTGATGGTGGAAGGTTTTTTTTTTGGACCGTAGGCCTGTGACTAGTGGTATGCTTCAGGTGTTGGTGCTGCGCCCATTGCTGTAAAGCCCCTGTCCCACTTAGGAAACCTGAACGGAAACCTCTGGAGACCTTACGCCCCACCCAAGGTTTCCATGAGGTTCCCGGAGGTTTTTGTCACTCTCCCTAATGGTCGTAAGTGGTTTCCGCGTAGTCGAGCTTCTTCTATGTTTCGCCGATTATTTAAAAAAATTCAAAACCGGCCTCGACTAAAAATAGGTTGCTGTTTTAAAAATCGGTAATTTTTTAGTCCCAGGTTTTAAAAAAAAAATCATTCTGAACCATGAGAGCAGGGAAGGAACAAGTTAGGTGGATGTTACTAAAAGTACATCTACTGCTGTCAGCAGCAGCCCTTTTGCTTCATCAGCCTTTCATCACACAGAACATCATTTGGTATTCTGGGGCAGTCGATCACATTATCCCCATATATGTCAATGATTGCGTCACAGGCTCTCGTACAATCTTACTGATAGTGTTGTGGGCTACAAGAAAGTTGTAGCTGAGGCTCTTGTAAGAGTCCCCTGATGCCAATTAGCGGAGTGTGATGGCTAGGCGCAGTCCTGGTTCCAGTGGCTTCCTCATATAGGTCTCCTTTATTTCCAGCAGGGGACCCACAGTTTCCTTCAGCTCATTAAACAGCTCGGGTGTGATTCATAGAAAGTTTTTAAATGCAGACAAATCCTCCTCTTGTAGCACATTCATCAGGTTATCATACTGTCAAAGCATCAATCTTCTTTGCAAGAAGGGCTTCACCCACTGACACCTCTTCTTCTGCTTCCTCTTCACCCTTGTGCTTTCTCTTCTGCCTTTCTTGAAAGGCTGATGAAGCAAAAGGGCTGTTGCTGACAGCAGTAGGTACTTTTAGTAACATCCACCTAACTTGTTCCTTCCCTGCTCTCATGGTTCAGAATGATTTTAAAAAAAAAAAACAAAAAAAAACTGGGAGGCATTTTATTGTAAGAAAAAACAACTTTTCTCTGCTAAAAGAACTCTGCAACTATGATTGAGCACGCCCAGGAGTGACAGAGGTCACATGCTTATGTTAATATTAACCTTTTTTTCACCCAGTTTTATTCCACCAGGGAGGTCTTACCTTCCACTACCTGCAACCTCCGGTAACCACCTTCAACTAGCATCGCAACCGGCTTCGAATAAAAAATTACCAATTTTAAAAACGGCAACCTATTTTTAGTCGAGGCCGGTTTTGAATTTTTTGAAATAATCGCTGGAACAGAAGAAGCTCGACTACGCGGAAACCACTTTCGACCATTAGGGAGAGTGACAAAAACCTCCGGGAACCTCACGGAAACCTTGGGTGGGCGCAAGGTCTCCAGAGGTTTCCGTTCAGGTTTCCTAAGTGGGACAGGGGATTTAGTGGTTTAGATCAATGATTTGCATGAGAATGCACAAGGCATGATTAGTAAGTTTACAGATGACACTAAAGGGCTTAGTGAAGACTTTTATCGGATATTACAGTAAGATCTTGATCACTTGGGCAACTGGGCTGAGGAATGGTTACTGGAGTTTAATGTAGATAAGTGCGAGGTGTTGCATTTTGAGAAGTCAAACAAAGGTAGGACCCTCACATTGATGGGAAGTGTTGTCGAGCAGAGCCATCTAGGAGTGCCGGTACATAGTTCCTTGAAAGTGGCGTCACAGGTAGATAGGGTGGTCAAGGAGGATTTTGGCACATTGTCCTTCATCAGCCAAAGTAATGAGTATAAAAATTGGGATGTGTTGCAATGGTACAAGACATTGACGAGGCCACATTTGGGGTATTGTGTTCAGTTTTGGTCACCTTGCTATTGGGAAGATGTTGTTTAGCTGAAAAGGGTGCAGAGCGGATTTACGAGGATGGTGCTAGGACTTGAGGGCCTGAGACCTAGGGAGAGGCGAGGTGGGCTAAAACTTTATTCCTTGGCTTGCAGGAGGCTGAGGGGAGATCTGAAAGAGGTGTATACGATCATGTCTTTTACCCAGGGTAGAGAAATAAAGAACCAGAGGATATAGGTTTAAGGTGACAGGGTAAAGATTTAATAAGAATCCGAGGAGCAACATATTAACACAGAGAATGGTGAGTATATGGAACGAGCTGCCAGAGAAAGTAGTTGAGGCAAGTACTATAACAACATTTAAAAGATATTTGGACAGTTACTTGGATTGGGGAGGTTTAGAGGCATATGGCAGGTGAAACTATTGTAGATGGGATATCTTGGTCAGCATGAGCAAGTTGGGCCGAAGGGTCTCTTTCCATGCTCCATGTCACGATGACTATGACTAAATCGCACGAAGCTGATCAGCTCAAATAAGCTAAAGTTTATTGACTGACATTGTATGCCTTGTCATTCAATCTCTTTTGGACTCATCCTTCCCCTTCTCTGTATTTTAAAATATTTTTGATTTCTAACATTACCTAGTTCTAATGAAAGTCCCTGATACACACTCCACATACAGCACCTGGCCTGCTAAATATTTTGAGTAAACATCTAAATATTTTCAGATGTCTACGATCTGCACTTTTGCTTTTCGCTCATAGTTTTAGTGTAAGTTTATGTAGAATCAAGATATGCAGCCCAACATTTTTGTATAATTTTGCTTAATAAATGTTATTGAATTATCTGTACATTTTATTATTCTACATTATCTCTAAGAATTTGGTTTTAGATTAGAATCATAGATTCGCAGAGCTATAAAGTGTGGATAGATTTTTCTCTGATTTCTGAATCCTCTTCCTATTTAGAAAATAGTCTATGCATGACTGCACACTTTGCTATGCTGTATTCCATCTGCAATTTTTTTTGCCTGCTCTCCCAGCCTGACCAAGTCCTTCTGCAGAGTACCTGCCTCCTCCACACTACCTGCTCCTCCTCCTATCTTATCATTTGCAAACTTGACCACAAAGCCTTCAATTGTTTCATCAAAATCATTGATATACTACATGAATAGTAGCAGCCCCAACACCGACCCCTGCAGAACATCTCTAGTTATGGGCAACCAACCACATAAAGACTCCACATAAATGCAGAATTCTCATGCGAGACACTGCATTTTGGAAGTTAAATAAGGGCATAGCCTTTACAGGGAATGGCAGGGCCCTCAGGAGTGTTGTGGAGCAGAAGAATCTAGGAGTGCAGGTACATTATTCCTTGCAAGTTGTGTCATAGGTAGATCGGGTGGTCAAAAAAGCTTTTGGTACATTGGCCTTCATTAGTAAGGGTAGTGAGTATGGAAGTTGGGTTAGGTTGAGTAGAAGTTGTACAAGATATTGGTGAGGCCAAATTTAGAGTAGTGGGTTCACCCTGCTATAGGAAGGATGTTGTTAAGCTAGAATGAGTGCAGAGAAGCTTTACAATGATGTTGTCAGAACTTGAGGGCTTGAGCTATAGGGAGACGTTGGGCAGATAAGGACTTTATTCTCTGGAGACTAGGAGGCTGAGGCTGATCTTATAGAGGATGTATATATGATCAAGAGGGGAATAGATATGGTAAACGCACAGTCTTACCCAGAGAAGGGGAATCAAGCACCAGAGATAATCGGTTTATGATAGATTTATTAGAAACCTGAAGGGCAACCTGTTCACACAGAAGGTGGTGGGGATACAGAACGAGCTGCCAGAGGAGGTAGGTGTGACAGGTATTAGAACAACATTTAAAAGACATTTGAACAGGAAAGGCTTAGAGGGACATGGACCAAACATGGTCAGGTGGACTAGTGTAGATAGGAGGTCTTGGTCGGCATCGGCAAGTTGGGCCAACGGGCCTGTTTCCATGTTGTATGGCTTTATGGCTCCTAGTTTTATGTGAGGAACAACTGCAAATGCAATCCAGCAAAAGTCAATGTTGGCTATTGTGCTTCATATTTATCAGTAATTTGTCCATTGAGGATGCCCACTGATAATATGTATCTCAATCCAGTAACTTATCTGCGGAGGTAGGAAAATTAAGGCAAATAGACATATGTGCTGGCAGAAACTATAAGGGTGTACAAAAGACATGTTCAGCTATTGCAAACTTGTGTGATTAAAAACAAATGGCGGGCAGTGCCAGCTCTGAAAGTGGATATCTGCATGCAGTGGATGGTTTTTAGCATGGATAAGTATTACAGCAAGAATACTGCAATGCCAAACCCAAAATGGTTATCAATGGGAAGCTAACTAAAACTGTTGAGAGGAAGGAAGGGAATCAACAACAGTACATGTCGCTGAATCTCCATGACCAATTCCGCAGATTACTGCAAGACTTAATATGCAAAAATGTAAAAATTAGAAAATGTAATTTAAATATTCTCCTTCCTGCCTCTATGTCATTGTCAGGAGCGCATTAAAACTACTGTCCTATTTATGGCCTCACAGAGATGAGGTGTATGAGTGCTTGGATAAGGGTAGCACTTTTGATAGCAATTCTCTACAATTTCTTGCCATCTTGGATAAAACTCTATTCAGACCATGCTGAGATACATCCTGCTGCAGCACATCAGTAGAAGTTGTTGGGGACATGCCGAACTTCCTCATCTGGAGATGATGTTTTCACTAGTGGGAGGGTCTAGGACCAAAAGCCTCCAAATAAAATGACGTACCTTTAGAAAAGAGATGGGGAGGAAGTCCTTTAGTCAGAGGGTGGTGAATCTGTGGAATTCATTGCCACAGACGATTGTGGAGGCCGTCATTGAGTATTTTTAAAGCGGAGATTGTCAGATTTTTGATCAGTAAGGCTGTTAAAGGTTATGCAGAGAAGACAAGAGAATGGAGTTGAGAGGGAAAGAAAGATCAGTCATGATTGAATGGGGGAGTAGACTCGATGGTCCTAAATCTACTCTGATGACATGAACATGCTTATTGGATGATAGCATCAACCTTTAATGCACTATGTAATCTAGCATTATTCTTAATAATATGGATTAATGTCAATCAACCATTTGAAATCTCTGGCTCTCAATGGCCTTCACTTACCTTCAGGCTGTTTTCATTTCTGTCTTTATTATTTGTGCCAGGTCCAAATGATAAATAATGCTTAAGTTAGAACATATTCCTCAAGCCAAGAGGCATTGAAAGCCTCTTGGCTTGATAATGAAAGGATATGTGTAATGAGTTTATTAAGAATGAGGAAAACAAAAGGATATAATCTGCAGAGAATCTGGCCACATTTTTGCGCTGATTGCTAATGTTATTGTGTGCTGCACAGGCTTAGCTGCATATGCAAGCAATTTTAAAATATCTTTTCAGTAACTATCTTCTTTAGTCAGTAATTTCAGGAGGTGGTACTAAATCCAACATTTGGATGTAACCAGGTTATAAAGTCTACCTAATTTCATGGATAGTGACGTATAATTGTCATTATGATGCTTGAAACCTCCAACAATTTTTATTTCCAGAGACCAGCAACCTTTCCAGTTTCTGGACCTTCATACTGAGGTGTTTGGCAGAGGCAACCACAAAGGGGGAGGCTAAAATAGCCATCTTAAAAAAACAAAAAAACATTTCCTTATTTCTTGGAGTCCCTTTCTGTTTCAATCTGATCAGCAGATCACCTCTATAATAATTTCACAGACTATACAGTGCCATCCATAATGTTTGGGACAAAGACCCGTCATTTATTTATTTGCCTCTGTACTCCACAATTTGAGATTTGTAATAGAAAAAATCACATGTGGTTAAAGTGCACATTGTCAGATTTTAATAAAAGCCATTTTTATACATTTTGGTTTCAACATGTATAAATTGCAGCAGTGTTTATACATAGTCCCCCCATTTCAGGGCACCATAATGTTTGGGACACAGCAATGTCATGTCAATTAAAGTAGTCATGTTTTGTATTTTGTTGCATATCCTTTGCATGCAATGACTGCTTGAAGTCTGCGATTCATGGACATCACCAGTTGCTGGGTGTCTTCTCTGGTGATGCTCTGCCAGGCCTGTATTGCAGCCATCTTTAGCCTATATTTGTTTTGGGGGCTAGGCCCCTTCAGTTTTCTCTTCAGCATATAAAAGGCATGCTCAATTGGGTTCTGACCGGGTGATTGACTTGGCCACTCAAGAATTACCATTTTTTAGCTTTGAAAAACTCCTTTGTTGCTTTAGCAGTATGTTTGGGATCATTGTCTTGCTGTAGCATGAAACGCCGGCTAATTAGTTTTGAGGCATTTGTTTGGTCCACAAGACCTTTTTCCAGAACTGTGGTTGCTCATTTAAGTACCTCTTGGCAAACTGTAACCTGGCCATCCTATTTTTTGCAGCTAACCAGTTGGTTGCACCTTGCAGTGTAGCCTCTGTATTTCTGTTCTTGAAGTCTTCTGCAGACAATGGTCATTGACAAATCCACACCTGTCTCCTGAAGAGTGTTTCTGATCTGTCGGACAGATGTTTGGGGATTTTCCTTTATTATAGAGATAATTCTTCTGTCATCAGCTGTGGAGGTCTTCCTTGCCCTGCAATTCCCTTTGTGATTGGTAAGCTCACCAGTGCTCTCTTTCTTCTTAATGATGTTCCAAACAGTTGTTTTTGGTAAGCCTAAGGTTTGCCTGATGTCTCTAACAGTTTTATTCTCGTTTCTCAGTCTCATAATGGCTTCTTTGACTTTCATTGCACAACTTTGGTCCTCATGTTGATAAACAGCAATAAAAGTTTCCAAAGATGATGGAAAGACTGGAAGGAAGACTAGGTGCTGCATTAATACCTGCATTAAGGAGGGATTTAAACACACCTGAGCAATTACAAACGCATGTGAAGCCATGTGTCCCAAACATTATGGTGCCCTGAAATGGGGGGACTATGTATAAACACAGCTGTAATTTCTACATGGTGAAACCAAAATGTATAAAAATGGCCTTTAATAAAATCTGACAATGTGCACTTTAACCATGTGATTTTTTTTCTATTACAAATCTCAAATTGTGGAGTACAGAGGCCAATAAATGAATGATGTGTCTTTGTCCTAAACATTATGGACAGCACTGTAGAACATAGAAAATGTACAGCATGGGTACACGGCCTTCAGTTTACAATGTCTGTGTCGAAGATGATGCTAATCTCATCTGCCTGCACCTGATCCATACCCCTCTATTCTAAGTTTTAACGTAGTTTTTTTATTATAGCCGTAACAGAAACATGGTTGAGAGAAGGGCATGGATGGCACCTCAATATTCCAGGGTATAGATACTACAGATGTGATAGAGATGCATCACATAGAGATAGAGGAGGAAACAGGGGGTGCCTATTTGACAGGGAGGACATACAGTAACTAAGTATCAGAAAGGATATTCTCTGCGAATCATCCAGTGAGGCTATATGGATAGAACATAGAAATAGGGAATAATTACATTAATGAGATAATATTATAGGCCTCACAATCGTCAGCGTAAATCAGAGGAAACAATGTGTAGGGAGGTTGCAGATAGCTGTGAAAGTAATAGGATCATATTAGTTAGAGATTTCAATTTTCTTTATATTAACGAGATCATCCATAATGTAAAGGGCATGGATGGGGTAGAATTTATTAAATGTGTCCAAAAAAGCTTTCTTAATCAAGATATAAAGGTGTCTTTTGGAGGTGGCGAAAATGTCATGTTCATAAGTGATAGGAGCAGAATTAGGCCATTCGGACCAACTAGTCTACTCCACCATTCAATCATGGCTGATCTCTCTCTCCTTCCTAACCCCACTCTCATGCCTTCTCCCCCTATCCCCTGACATCAGTACTAATCCAATGTAGTTGAGGCCAGTTCATTGGCTATATTTAAGAGGTAGTTAGATGTGGCCCTTGTGGCTAAAGGGATCAGGGGGTCTGGAGAGAAAGCAGGTACAGGATACTGAGTTGGATGATCAGCCATGGCGGTGCAGGAGAATGGCCTACTCCTGCACCTATTTTCTATGTTTCTATAATCAAGAATCTATCTATCTCTGCTTTTAAAATATCCAATGACAGCCTTCTATGGCAATGAATTCCACAGAGATTTACCATCCTCTAATTAAATAAATTTCTCCTCATCTCCACCCTAAAGGAAAGTCCTTTAATCCGGAGGTTATGACCTCTGGCCTTAGACTCCCCCACTAGTGGAAACATCGTCTCCACATGCACTCTCTCCAGGCCTTTCACTATTTGTGAGGATCAGTCAAAGGATTATGTTTCCCCTCCTCCATTTTCGCCACCTCCAACGGATCCCACCACTTGTCACATCTTCCCATCTCCAACTCTCCACTTTCCACAGAGACTGTTCCACCCTCAACTCTCTGGTGCACTCATCACTTCCAACCCAAATCACCCCCATCTCCCCAAGTGCTTTCCCCTGCAACCAAACATAGACACAAAAAGCTGGAGTAACTCAGCGGGACAGGCAGCATCTCTGGAGAGAAGGAATGGGCGATGTTTTGGGTTGAGACCCTATTTCACCCATTCCTTCTCTCCAGAGATGCTGCCTGTCCCGCTGAGTTACTCCAGCATTTTATCTTTGGTTCAAACCAGCATCTGCAATTCCTTCTTACACATTTCCCCTGCAACCACATTAGATGCCACACCTGTTCCTTTTTGTCCTCCCTTCGGTTCCATCCAGGGACCCCGACAGTCCTTTCAGGTGAGGCAGAGGTTCACTTGCACCTCCGCCAACCTCATCTACTGCCTCAGCTGTTCTAGGTGTGGACTCCTATATATCGGCGAGACCAAGCGGTATCTGGGCGATCATTTTGCTGTACACCTCCGCTCAGTTCGTCTTGGCCTATGCGATCTCCTGGTTGCCAAGCACTTTAACTCCCCTTCCCATTCCCATACTGACCATTTTGTCCTGGGCCTCCTGCACTGTCAGAGTGAGGCCAAACATAAATTGGAGGAACGGCACCTCATATTTCGCTTGGGCAGCTTACAACAATGAAATTGAATCGTTTCGGGTCGAGACCCTTCTTCAGACTGTATTTATATTCCTCTCCTCTGCCCTACAACACTCCCACTGTGCACTGTGAAGGTCCTTCCATGGTTTTTGTGCCATCTGCAAACTTCTGTGCCATCGGCTGAATAATGGCGCAGCAGTAGAGTTGATGCCTTTAGAGCACCAGAAACCCGGGTTCGATCCTGACAATGAGTCCTGTCTGTGTGGAGTTTGTACGTTCTCCCTTGAGCGCTCCGGTTTCCTTCCACATTCCAAAGACGTGCCGGTTTTATAGGTTAATTGGCCTCTATAAATTGTCCCCAGTGTGTAGGATAGAGCTTGTGTATGGGTGATCATTGGTCAGTACAGACAGGGTGGGCCAAAGGATCTGTTTCCACGCTGTATCTCTAAACTAAACTACTATTTGCAACTGCAGGAGACATAACAGCTGTTTCTACACTTCCTCCTTCACACACATCGCAGGACCCCTGTAGCCCTTCGAAGTACCATTTCCCCCCAGCCCCACTTCCCCCGGATCTCCGGCGCTTCATTCGTTGTAAGGCAGCAACTCTACCGCTGTGCCACCGTGCTTCCCCTTAAATGAAACGCATATAGATGTAATTAATAGAAAATTGCTCTCTCATATTAACATGGAATCCATTATCTGTCTTCTGTTTATACAACAGTTGTCATGTAAAAACATATCCAAGCATACATATTTCTGGAATTCAAAATTTACGTGCAAGAAAACATTGATCATACTGTGAAGTCTGAGGCAATGTTTTAATTTCATTTTAAAAGATTTTGATCTTTTGAAAATGTTCTTCATATAATGTTGGCATAACCAATAAGGTCAATACTTATTTTCCATCTGTAATTTCTCTTGAATTGAAGGTCGTTTCAGAGGATAGTTAAGAGTTGGCCTTGTTGCTATGGATATGGTGTCAAAAGTAGGAAGGAAGGACAGCACTGAGGAAGGACAGCATATTTCCTTCACTCAAGGGTGTCAGCGAAACACATGGGCTTTAAGTTCAAGTTCAAGTTCACATTTACTGCCACATGCGCCATTTAAGGTACAGTGGAACTTGACTTACCATGCAGCCATACAAACAAAAGAGCACAATACACAATAGAATATAACATGAACATCCACCACAGTGGAATCAACATTCTTCACTGTGGTGGAAGGCAATAACTTTTGTCAATCCTCCTCGTTTGTTCATCTGTGGTCGGGGCCATGAACCATCCGTAGTCACCGCTATGTACAGGCGCTCTTGTCAGGATGCCCGAAACTCCAATGTCGGGACGGATGGACACTCCGTGGCTTGGAGGTCCCAAAGCTTCCTACCGGACACCGGGGCTTCACGATGTTATAAGCCGCAGGCTGATGGTCGGAGCTCTTAAAGTCCACACTGCGCCCACGGCTAGAAGCTCCGCAGACCGCGGCTTCAGTAATAACTTTAATAACAGTCTGCAAGTTTCCTGCTACTAGTTTTTCCAGAATTATCTGGAATGGTTTGACTTACTAATATTTTAAAGCAGGTGAGAAGATAAGACCATAAGACATATGAACAGAATTATGCCATTCAGCCCATCGGGTCTACTCTGCCATTCAATCATGGCTGATCTATTTTTCCCTCTCAACCCCATTCTCCTGCCACTCCCCATAACCTTTGACATCCTTCCTAATTGATAAAATAGATTAGATGTATATGATTCGTGTAGAATATCTTAGCAATAAAACTCTCGTAAAAGAACTTGGCTGTAACTGTGTACATCACAGAGAACTGCAAAGACATTTAAAGGAAAAGCATTACTTACTTCAATAACTAAGGGATTGTAACTTGGTTGTGTCAATTGTAGGTCTTGCATCCAATGGGATGGGATGCATTTGGCTTGCCGGCAGAAAATGCTGCAATTGAGCGTGGCTTGGATCCAGAAGAGTGGACAAAAAGGTAAAGCAAGTGTATAAAATTGCATAAATTAGTACGAAAATATACTTGGGGAGCTATTCCCCATTTTCTGTTTTATGGTAAGATTTTCAGTATGTTCTCTTTGAAACTGGTACAATAAGTTGTCACCTTGACATTTTTTTCTGTCGGGCAAAGGGTCTCAAAGGTTAGGAATGGATTTCCCAGAATTTTTATCCTGCGGCAATGAAAAGATGATAATGGATAATGATACATGTCTTTGAGGGGGGTTTACAGCCCAGGCATCAGCTGCTCTGGTCCTTCTCAGTAGAGGGTGCAACTTTTGGCAGTTGCTTGGTGACAGTAGTACTGATGCATTTATGGTGAAGCCGAACGTGCGTATGAATGAGTAAGAAGGAACTGCAGATGCTGGGTTACATCGAAGATGGACACAAAATGCTGGAGTAACTCAGCGGGTCAAGCAGCATCTCTGGAAAAAAGGAACAGGTGACATTTTGTGTTGAGAAACTTTGATTTCAACCCGAAATGTCACCTATTCCTTTTCTCCAGAGATGACGTGTATGAATGATGCAGGAATGGAAGGATATGTCAAAAAGCAAAAAAAATGGAGATGCTGAAAATCTGTAATAAAGACAGAACATGCTGAGGTTATGTAGCAGGTCAGGCAGTAATGTGGAAAGAGCAAGAATTCTAGTGAATGTTAACTCTTTTTCTCACTGCCTATTTTGCTAAGTATTCCCAGCATTTTCTGTGATGGAAGGATATTTCAAAGATTTGTGTGAGCAGACTCTTGAGATGATCTTTTGGGCTGAATGTTTTTGTTTCTCTGCTGTAAATTCCACATAATGTGCCTGACCTCGCTACACATATTATTCAACCCCCTCCCCGTTTTCAATCCATTCAAAGATGAAGGCTCCTCTGTTGGAGGACTCATTCCATCTCTGATCACAAAAAGAAGGGAGTCCCTTGGTTGCAATCTTGTGCATGCATTGTTGCCTCTGGCTGTGTGGGGGAATTGCTTTTGTGAGCTGTGACCTTGAGCTATGAACTAAACATCAGTTCTGGTTAGATGCTTAGCAGAGCTGCTTTTCCTCACAATAATTGATACTGGTGCCACCAGGACCTTTACTAAAAGTAACCATTGTAATAAGTACATCATGACCATGTGCTGCCTTAATTGATCATTTAGTGGATGTTTTAAAAGGTTACCGAATAGATTAGTGTACTGCAGCTGGAGTTCAAGAGCAAAGACATTTATAATATAACCATATAACAATTACAGCACGGAAACAGGCCATCTCGACCCTTCTAGTCTGTGCCGAACACATAATCTCCCCTAGTCCCATATACCTGCGCTCAGACCATAACCCTCCATTCCTTTCCCATCCATATAACTATCCAATTTATTTTTAAATGATAAAAACGAACCTGCCTCCACCACCTTCACTGGAAGCTCATTCCACACAGCTACCACTCTCTGAGTAAAGAAGTTCCCCCTCATGTTACCCCTAAACTTCAGTCCCTTAATTCTCAAGTCATGTCCCCTTGTTTGAATCTTCCCTACTCTCAGTGGGAAAAGCTTTTCCACGTCAACTCTGTCTATCCCTCTCATCATTTTAAAAACCTCTATCAAGTCCCCCCTTAACCTTCTGCGCTCCAAAGAATAAAGCCCTAACTTGTTCAACCTTTCTCTGTAACTTAGTTGCTGAAACCCAGGCAACATTCTAGTAAATCTCCTCTGTACTCTCTCTATTTTGTTGACATCCTTCCTATAATTAGGCGACCAAAATTGTACACCATACTCCAGAATTGGCCTCACCAATGCCTTGTACAATTTTAACATTACATCCCAACTTCTATACTCAATGCTCTGATTTATAAAGGCCAGCACACCAAAAGCTTTCTTTACCACCCTATCTACATGAGATTCCACTTTCAGGGAACTGTGCACAGTTATTCCCAGATCCCTCTGTTCACCTACATTCTTCAATTCCCTACCATTTACCATGTACGTCCTATTTTGATTTGTCCTGCCAAGATGTAGCACCTCACACTTATCAGCATTAAACTCCATCTGCCATCTTTCAGCCCACTCTTCCAACTGGCATAAATCTCTCTGTAGACTTTGAAACTCTACTTCATTACCCGCAACCCCACCTATCTTAGTATCATCTGCATACTTACTAATCCAATTTACCACGCCATCGTCCAGATCATTGATGTACATGACAAACAACAGTGGACCCAACACAGATCCCTGTGGCACCCCACTCGTCACTGGCCTCCAACCTGACAAACAACCATCCACCATTACTCTCTGGCATCTCCCATTCAGCCACTGTTGAATCCATCTTGCTACTCCACCATTAATACCCAACCATTGAACCTTCTTAACCAACCTTCCATGAGGAACCTTGTCAAAGGCCTTACTGAAGTCCATATACACAACATCCACTGCTTTACCCTCATCAATTTCCCGAGTAACATCTTCAAAAAATTCAAGAAGATTAGTTAAACATGACCTTCCAGGCACAAATCCATGTTGACTGTTCCTAATCAGACCCTGTTTATCCAGATGCTTATATATATTATCTCTAAGTATTCTTTCCATTAATTTGCCCACCACTGACGTCAAACTAACAGGTCTATAATTGCTAGGTTTACTCTTTGACCCCTTTTTAAACAATGTAACAACATGCGCAGTACGCCAATCCTCCGGCACTATTCCCGTTTCTAATGACATTTGAAATATTTCTGCCATAGCCCCTGCTATTTCTACACTAACTTCCCTCAATGCCCTAGGGAATATCCTGTCCGGACCTGGAGACTTATGCACTTTTATATTTCTCAAAAGTGTCAATACTTCCTCTTCTTTGATCCTCATAGTTTCCATAGCTACTCTACTTGTTTCCCTTACCTCACATAATTCAATATCCTTCTCCTTGGTGAATACCGAAGAAAAGAAACTGTTCAATATCTCCCCCATCTCTTTTGGCTCTGCAGATAGTTGGCCACTGACTCTCTAATGGACCAATTTTATCCCTCGTTATCCTTTTGCTATTAATATAGCGGTAGAAACCCTTCGGATTTACTTTTACCTTACTTGCCAAAGCAACCTCATATCTTCTTTTAGCTTTTCTAATTTCTTTCTTAAGATTCTTTTTACATTCTTTATACTCCTCAAGCACCTCATTTACTCCATGCTGCCTATAACTATTGTAGATCTCCCTCTTTTTCCGAACCAAGTGTCCAATTTCCCTTGAAAACCATGGCTCTTTACAATTTTTACGATTTCCTTTCAACCGAACAGGGACATAAAGATTCTGTACTCTTAAAATTTCACCTTTAAATGTACTCCATTTCTCTTCCACATCTTTCCCATAAAACAAACTGTCCCAATTTACTCCTTTTAAATCCTTTCGCATCTCCTCAAAGTTAGCCTTTCTCCAATCAAAAATCTCAACCCTAGGTCCAGTTTTGTCCCTCTCCATAATTATATTGAAACTAATGGTATTGTGATCACTGGACCCGAACTGTTCCCCAACGCATACCTCTGCCACCTGACCCATCTCATTTCCTAACAGGAGGTCCAGTACCGCCCCTTCTCTAGTAGGTACTTCTATGTATTGTTGCAAAAAACTATCCTGCACACATTTTACAAACTCCAACCCATCCAGCCCATTTACAGAATGTGTTTCCCAGTCTATGTGTGGAAAATTGAAATCTCCCACAATCACTACCTTGTGCTTACTACTAATATCTGCAATCTCCTTACATATTTGCTCTTCCAATTCTCGCTCCCCATTTGGCGGTCTATAATACACCCCTATAAGTGTTGCACCTGAAGCAATGAAATCCTGGAATATTTAGTTTCCAATCACAGCCCTCCTGCAACCATGTTTCACTGATCGCCACAACATCATACTTCCAGGTGTCAATCCAGGCTCTAAGTTCATCCACTTTTCTTACAATGCTCCTAGCATTAAAATATACACATTTAAGAAACCCACCCTCTCTTATTCTCTGATTATTTTCTTTTTCTTCTCTCTCCCCTACATTTTGGGTCAGAGTGCTACCATTCTCTGCCCCCTGCTTCACACACTGACTGCTAGCTTTCCCAATTTGAGTCCCTCCCCCCAACCATACTAGTTTAAAGTCTCCCCAGTAGCCTTTGCAAATCTCCCCGCCAGGATATTGGTCCCCCTTGAGTTCAAGTGCAACCCGTCCTTTCTGTACAGGTCGCACCTTCCCCAAAAGAGGTCCCAATGATCCAGAAACTTGAATCCATACCCACTGCACCAGTCTCTCATCCACGCATTTATCCTCCACCTCGCTCCATTCCTACTCTCACTGTCGCGTGGCACAGGTAGTAATCCTGAGATTGTTACCTTTCCAGTCCTTCTCCTTAACTCTCTACCTAACTCCCTAAATTCTTCTTTCAGGACCTCTTCTCTTTTTTTACCTATGTCGTTGGTACCTATATGCACCACAACCTCAGGCTCCTCTCCCTCCCATTTCAGGATTTCTTGGACACGTTCAGACACATCCCTGACCCTGGCACCAGGGAGGCAAACTACCATCCGGGACTCCTGTCTGCGTCCACAGAATTGCCTATCCGACCCCCTGACTATAGAGTCCCCTATTACAATTGCCCTCCTCTTCTTTTCCTTACCCTTCTGAGCAACAGGACCGGTCTCTGTGCCAGAGGCCCGGCCGCTGTTGCTGCCCCCAGGTAGGCTGTCTCCCCCACCCTTACTCAAACACGAGTACTTATTTTCAAGGTGTACAGCCACCGGGGTACTCACCAGTCCCTGCCTCTGCCCATTGCCCTTCCTAACTGTGACCCAGTTTTCTGTCTCCCGTGGTCTTGGAGTGACCACCTCCCTGTAACTCCTTTCTATGACCTCCTCGCTCTCCCTGAGCAGACAGAGGTCATCGAGTTGCTGCTCCAGGTTCCTAACGCGGTCCCTTAGGAGCCCCATCTCGACGCACCTGGCGCAGATGTGGACGTCTGGAGAGCACTCAGACTCCATGACCTCCCACATCTGACATCCAGAACAGTAAACTGCCCTGGCCCTCATTCTCCCCCTTATCCGAATACAATAAAGCCTTACCCGGGATACAAGCCAATCAGCTGCTTCCTCTGATCCTCTTCCACCAATCAGAGGCTTCCACCAGAATCCTTCTAGCTCCAGGCAACTCCTCCTCTCACCAACGGCTCCCCGGGCCCCGGGGGATTTCTTAGCACTTTTTACAGGGTATGATTAGATAAACCCGGATGAAGACTTAAATCACTATTTTTGTACAGTTATCTATCTGAGAAATGTGGTCCAAATAAATAACATTACATCTCATTCCTATCCTGTACGATATGTACAGGATAGGAATGAGTTTACATGGATAGGAACGTTTTATAGGGATATGGGCCAAACGTGGGACTAGTTTAGATGAAGCATCGTAGTTGTCATGTTCGAGTTGGGCTGAAGAAGAGCCTGTTTCTGTGCTGCATGACAATGAAAATGGCATTCTTGGTGCACTCCAAGCCCAGGTACTATATTTCAATGAAATGTACAGGATGGGAAGCTGAAATCAAGGCCTTGGACAAGGCCAGCGATCCTTTCACTTCTGATTCACCTTTGTCTGAATATTTCTATTTGGCATCAACATGTATACGTAAGCTGAGCACAAAGCTGCAGACTATTCCAGCATGTTGATGGCAAAGATAAGAAAAGAGCAAGAATTAGAGCAAGAATTGTAATTAGACAGAGAGCGGAAGCCGATATTAAAGATACAACTATTCTCAACCTCTTTGGTGATCCTTGAACTATTCTTGATCGGACTTTGCTAGCTTCACCTCGCACTAAACATTATTCCCTTATCATGTGTCTATACACTGTAAATGAATCGATTGTAATCACGTATTGTCTTTCTGCTGACTGGTTAGCACGCAACAAAAGCTTTTCACTGTACCTCGGTACACGTGACCAAAAAAAACGAACTAAAGATGTTCATGACATTACTGTAATGTCTGCTGTATGATCTTGTTGTGACATGACCATTTATAGACTCCCAAATGAATAATTTTCATGACATTCGAAAGTATAAAAAAAAATCTAGCTGTTGCCAATGAGCCACGTCCAGCTAGTTTACATAATGAAAGGTTGTGTAACGAGGCAGTGACAGAATGAATTTTTAAAACAAGGTGTAGACAGCTGGTTTTACCACCTCTGCTGCGTAGTTACTTGCAAGTTACTTTCAAGTATAGCACATTGCAAAAGCATAAGATAACCATAAAGTCAGGGGACTAAGCTTCTCCGTGATCCTAAAAGTATACCAAGCACACATTCAAAAAAGATTCACCAATAATTCAGCCATGAGCTGCTTAGTGTTTCCTGGTTTTCAGTTCAGTTTAAAACATGAGGAAAACAGAAAAAATGTATAATAAAAGGACAAACCAAACTTTTAGATGAGACAGCATGTCAAGTCTTCAGACTGGTGATCATCCAGAATCAGTACCCTGTTCCTGCTTTGTGAATTGCCCTCCACTGCCTTCTGTGGCAGAAAATTCCACAGATTCGCAACATTTTGAGTGAAAAGGTTTTTACTTCATCTCAGTCCTAAATGGCCTACTCCTTATTCTTAAACAGTGACCCCTGGTTCTGGACTCCCACAAGTTCGGGAACATTTTTCCTACATCTAGCCTGTCCAATCCCTTAAGAATTTTATACGTTTCTATAAGATCCCCTTTCATCCTAAATTCCAGTGAATATAAGCTCAGTCGACCCATTAATTCCAATGAATATAAGCCCAGTCGATCCATTAAGAAAAGGCACAGGAAGCTTTGTTGAGTTTTTACAGCACATCCTTTAGATAGTTCACACTGCGGCTACGATTTTAGACATATTAAACAGTTAATAGATTAGTGGGAGAAGCAGACTGGAGTGCTCTGAACGCTGTCAAACTACTTGAATGTTGTTGCTGTTGCACTCAAGCATGTCAACAAAGAATATTTCCCACTCTATGCTAATTTCTGTGTTATAGTTAGAAGGAAGGCACTGCAGAATGCCATATATTGATGTGTACTGATTTAACGCTAAAGGAAATCCATGACTTTAATTATCTGAATTTGGGATGTGTGGATTTCAGCATATGTTTATATAGGTTCCTTAACCAGTAAAGCCCCTGTCCCACTTTCCTGAGTTACCACAAATTCTCCCGAGTTTTCCCCTTGATTCAAACTCTGAGGTTTACGGTAATAGCCAGCCGTAGGTACTCGGGGCTATTTTTTTTACTCGTGGACATTTTTCAACATGCTGAAAAAACGACCCGACTTACCTGATGCCCCGAGTACCTACGGCTGGCATTACGAGCCGCTACGAAATATCTACGGACTCCTACGGATACTCGCTACGGACTCGCTACGGACATTCACCGAGTTTGAATCGAGGGGAAAACTCGGGAGAATTCGTGAGTAACTCGGGAAAGTGGGACAAGGGGGTTAAACCTACCCAAGTCTCAATCCTGACGTAACACACTTACTTGGTGCCTGTTTTTTTAATGAAAAGATTGATCTTCACTCGGAGGATTGTAAATCTTCCAGAACCTTTGGACTCCCCTAACTCTGACTGGTCAAAAAATATTCCGTTGGCTTCTCAGGGAATTATGGTTCTAGGAAATGTTGGGAAAGGGTTCTTAAGGTGCATAATGGAGCTAGTCAGAAGCAGTTGGGCGTCTCCTGTTCATTATGTTTATGTTTGGTTGTTTGTCTTTTAAAGAAATGCTCAATACGTGCCAGATTATCTAAAATTTTAATTTTAATTTCTACTTCATGCAACAAAGTATCTTTGGATATACTCTGACAAAAAATATTACTGTACTTTAAATAAATATGATCTGTTTCCTTCCAGTAACATTGCACACATGAAAGAGCAACTTCATAGACTTGGTCTGTGCTTTGATTGGAATAAGGTGAGTTGGTTACAGTTAGTTTTGAAATTGTTATTTAAGAATAAATGATGATATATGCATAAATGCTCGATCAACGTACGACATACTCTAATTCAATATAAAATTCAATTCAAAAACTAAAATAAATAAAAAATTTCCCAATGTCTCACCCATTTGTAATAAATGTCAGTCACAAGAAGCTAACATAGCGCACTCTTTTGTTTTCTGTATAAAAATTCAAACATTCTGGAACGAAATATTTGAAATCTTCACAAAATTATTTAAAATAAAACTTGTACCAAAAGCAGAATGGATCATTTTTGGAATATCGGAAGGTAACCCCGAATTAAATGTGTTTCAAAAGAACTTACTTAATTACGGGCTAATAATGGGAAAAAAGCTTATACTCAAATTTTGGAAAAATGCTCCAATACCAACAATAAAAATGTGGATTTCAAACATGTTCGAAACACTACACTTGGAAGAGATGAGACTCCTCCTAGACGTGGTCTGCATTTACAGAACTATTACAAGCATAAGGTGCAATAGTAATTTAAAATATAAATGGTACCAGGATCTGGTAACAGGGGGTATAAAATATTTTTTTTTTTAAATACGGTTGGTATATCCTTTTTTTGCGGAGTTTTGTGTTACAATAGAGCGATTGTTTTTCCTTTTTTTTCTTTTCTTTCTAGGGTCTTATTTCCTTTCTTTACTTCCTTCTCTAACTTCTTCCCTAAGGGGCTTTCTTCTCCCAACACTTTCCTGCACCGTCACGATTCTTGCTCACTTTCCTTACTTCTTTTGATTTTGATTTTATTTGATTTTGATTTTATTTGGGACAGTGCATATTAATAAAACATTTGCATGTAATATGCAAGATTGTAGCCAGTGGCTAATTTCCATCTTATTTCTACCTTTTTTAAAGATCGAAAAACGAAGTGGTACAACAAAATGTAATAAGATATATGTGATGTGTATTACTGTAATTTACTGTACTTCTAATAAAAATAAAATTAAAGAAAAAAAAAAGAAGAAAAAAAAAAGAAAAAAAAGAATAAATGATGAAAATTGCGAAGCCAGTGTAAAACTTACATGAGTGGCCTCGTGATGCTGCTTTCTCGATTTTCTGGTTTGATGCCATGCTGAGTTATTCAAATGTAATTTCCACGACTTGTTAATATATTACTGTGGTGCAAATGGTGTAAAACCACAAACAAAAGTACAACTGAATTATTTTAAGCATACAGGATAGATAATGGAAAAACGGTGTAGGATCTTAATGCTCACATATATAGATTACTAGACTAAGTCGGACCTGTTGGGTCCCAGTCACACGGGAGGCCTGGTCCCCCAACGCAACCCATTCCCCAACGCAATATTCCCAACGCGTGTGTGGGCGGAGGGGGTTTGGGGAGGGGAGTGTGGGCAGGGGGGAGGGGTGTGTGGGTGGGGGGGTTGTTGGAGGAGGGGGGTGTGGGTGAGGAGGTGTGGGCGGGGCGGTTGTTGGGTGGAGGTGGGGGTAAGGGGGGTTTGTGAGGGGCAGGGGTCTGGGGGCAGGGAGGAGGGGTGTGTGGGGAGATGTGTAGGGTGGGGTGTGTGGGCAGAGGGGGTTGTGGGTGGGGGGGGGGTTATGGGGGCAGGGGTGTGTGTGGGTGAGGGGTGGGGTATGTGGGCCGGGGGGGGTTTGTGAGGGATTGTGGGGAGGGTTGGGGGGGAGCGGGAGGGGGGTGGTAGTGGGGATTGTGCGGGAGGGGGGCAACGAGCGTTGTGGAGCCGTAGAGGGGTGATGTGTGGGGGGGGGGGGCGGTGTGGAGGCGGGAAAGGAGGGGGGTGTGGAGGCGGGAGAGGAGGGGGGTGTGGAGGTGGGGGGTGTGGGGAGAGAGCTTGGAGAAAAGACGGGGGTCGTGGAGGAGAGCGGGGTATCACGGGGGAAGGGGGCAGGAGCCAGCAAGGGGGACCAGAGGGGAAAGGACTGGAGGACTCACAGCAGGCGATGTGGACTCACAGTGGGCTCTGGTCTCTGGACGTTCTCCTCCGCCAGGATCAGAGTTTCTGTTTGGCAACACCTCTGACTCCGCGCCGGGTTGGGCCGCTTCCGGTCCCTCCGAAAATTGTGTCTGGTTGGAGAACTCCGCCGGCCACCCTCAGCTCCAGTAAAGACGCAATGGTGCAGGAAGGGGCTGAGCCTCCCGCGGAGTGACAGGATAAAAGACCAATCCACGCGGCTCCAACTGGCAGGAGAGTAGATCGATCTGTGCACCCGCGACTTTTAAACCTTGCTAACTTTTACATTTGACCCCCGATCGGAACGAAACTTGGTGCAATCGCGGCAGAGGAAAACTGAGTAAGCTGGCGAAAATCGTAACGCTATCGTGTACCGATTTTGCGCAAATGGAATGACCGCGCAAACCAGAAGATAACAAGATCAGAGTTTTAGTTATGTATAGATAAAAGCTAGCAATCTATAGGAATCTGATTAGAACCATAGGTTAATCTTTGGATTCTTGTGGTCATTTCTGGATTGAAAACTTTAAATGTTTATTTTTGGAGCAGACGACAGTTCCAGACTTCTGTATTCACTCAATAATGCTCGAAATCCACACTACAAATTAATTGCCAGCACAAATTGTTGAATGATGGGTAAACATTGGATACCAATATATGTCTATTCTTTATAGAACAGAGACATATTTATTTATTCTGCCATAGAATGTGTAACTATTTTCCTGAGTGATTTGAAGATGTCTCAGTAAGACACTCAGCTAATAGATAATGCTGCACTATCTCAGCGCTATACCCAAATGCCAGCTTACATTTTTGTTCTTCTTCATTGGAGTGAGATTTAAACACTCTGACAAAGGAGAGGTTTACCATTGAGGCACAGCTGACAAGGAGCTATTTCAGAAAGCCAGCTTGAAAGTAATGGGTGAAATTTCTTTTTTGCTGGAAGATGATTTTACTAGGATTGTCAAGTGGATACATGGGTGACACGGTGGCGCAGCGGTAGAGTTGCTACCTTACAGCGCCAGATACCTGGGTTCAATCCTGACTACGGATGCTGTCTGTACAGAGTTTGTTTGTTCTCCCTGTGACCGTGTGGGTTTTTTTCCGAGATCTTCGGTTTCCACCCACACTCCAAAGACGTGTAAGTTAGAAGGCTCATTGGATGGTATAAATGTCCAATTGTCCCTAGTGTGTGTGGGATAGTATTAGTATGCAGGATTTCTGGTTGGTGCGGATTCGGTGGACCGAACAGCCTGTTTCCGCGCTGTATCTACACTAAACTAAACAATGTAATTTGAAAGAGGTTGTCATTTTTTTCTCCTTGTATTTTGATCTGTTCTTCTCTTTCTCCTATTAGGAAGTGACCACATGCCAGTCTGACTATTACAAGTGGACACAATTCCTCTTTCTCAAGCTGTTTGTGGCTGGCATGGCTTACCAAAAAGAAGTGAGTTTTTATTGATTAATGAAATTTGACCTTTGATTGTAAGGCTTATATTCATTATCTTCCCCCTAATTGCTCATGCATTAAGTTACTTGGCATTTCTCCTCAGAATAGTCAACCACTGGCAGGGCTGAAAAAATTGTATATTTCCTTCTCTAAAAGGCATGAGGAATCGCAGTGGCAATTATAAAATCATTTTTTGGTAATAATTTCTGATGGTGGCTTCATATTCCTGATTTATTGAATTAGGAATTATAATACAATACAATACAATACCGTTTATTTGTCATTTGAACCTCACATGAAGTTCAAACGAAATTTGGTTTCTGCAGTCATACAAGAGAAGAACCAAGACACACACCCAACACAATTTACACAAACATCCATCACAGTGAATCTCCACCTCACTGTGATGGAAGGCAAAGTCTTGTCTCTTCCCTGCTCTCCATTCCTCTCCCGAAGTCAAAGTCAAAGGCCCCGGCGGGCGCTAGCAAGTCCCACGGCCACTTAAAGCCGCGCCGGGCGATGTAAGGCCCTGCTCCGGGTCCCGATGTCGTTCCGGTTGGAGGCCGCTCCACGGTGCTAGGCCCCAACGGCAACGGAGACCCGACAGGGAAAAGGTCGGGTCCCCGTACAGGGAAGAGATCTAAAAGTTTCCCCCACCCACCCCTCTGCCCCCCCACACATACACAGTCAAAAACCCACAACAAACTATACACTCAACAGGACAATAAAATAAAAAAACTGACGGACTGCAGAGGGCGCTGCGACGTCGGTTGCGCCGCCAACGCCGATAACATAATTCTCCATCTGCAGTGGTGAGATTTGATCTTGTAGTTTTGTATTAAAATCCATTCCTCAGGCTACTTGTTCAGTAACTTCCAAAGGAGTGATGCAAATATAACATAACCAATACTCAAGTTATATATATCTTTGAAATCTTTCAACACATCTTAGTTATTGCAGAGCAGATGGATGATCTGTGACTCATTGTGATAGTGTTATATATCTCAGGGATCATTCGTGCAATTGCTAGTGGCCGCTAGTGCAGCATATATTGGGTCGTTAAGTCTGTGTTGATGAATCATAATGTTGCCATCAAGACACAGACACATAAAAGTTAGGAAGGTTAACATTTCACCTGCTTGGCAGAGATTGTTGTAAGTGATATTGACAATGTATAAGTGGTTGAAATTAAAATATCCACATCTGGGGATCAATCCAATGTCATCTTAAGTTTAAAAGTATGCATCGTGTGTTACTAGAAACCTATGGCATGAAGGGAAGGAAAGCACATCATGTCCACACAGTTGAACAAAACTAGGACATCCCAGTTCCCCGATTTAAATATATAGCTTTGGAAACCACAGTGCAACAAGGTCCATCCATTTTGTTAAAATGTTTTAACAAATGATAAAATGTTCCGCCTTTAAAGTCCTTCCAGATCGCCACCGCTATTTGAACAGCAAATGTTGTTGTCTCCAAACAAACAGCTGAATAGCAGTGCCAGGGTGAAAGCTATTGGTCAAACTATTATAAGAAGAATTGCGGATTTAATAATAGTTAGACCAGCAATGATCAGAGTAGCCTCCTGACCATTGCTGGATTGGTTGATGTTAGCAAATTCTGTGTAAATAAAATATATGGTAAAATTCTCTCCACCCTTTCACTTTATTCCTTTCCCTATGAGAGGAAAAAATATCCTTGCACATAGCACGGGTTGCCTACCACTGCACATGTTTGTTGTCAGTGAACTGAATTCATTGCGTGTGGATGAGTTATACGTTCAATCTCAACATGTTGTAATGCATTTTCCATTGCTCTTCAGGGACTGGTCAACTGGGACCCAGTAGATCAGACAGTGTTGGCAGATGAGCAAGTCGATGAAAATGGCTGCTCCTGGCGCTCTGGAGCAAAGGTTGAACAAAAGTACCTCAAACAGTGGTTCATCAGGACAACAAACTATGCCAAGGTGAGCATATCATGGGGACAAAGATGCAATGTTCCAGGATAACTCAGAATAAACACCACTACATTGCAAGTTGCCTTTTACTATTTTTAAAACAGCTGTTTTTGAAATTATCACAAAATTCCTTCTTATGGTTTGAACAATAAAGTTGCAATTGGGTAATCTTTTTGAATCGTGAATTAAGACAATTTGTGTTGAGTGATCTGAATGATAATCCAGACTACACAATAGCTAAAGTATATATATATGTGCATTAAATATTTATTTTGTCTTCACAATATTTTGTTGCTACATTTTCTGGTGGTCCTCACAGTGCTCTCCCTCTGAATAAAAAGGTTATTGAGCACAAACTCTTGACTGACACTGTTACACCATTGAGTATTCCTGTGATGATAAATTTAAAGTCCTGTGCCCTCTCAGGTGAATATACACATACAAGACCTTAAACTTAAGTCAGCAAAACATCCTTCACTATAATTCTCAATACCGGTCGTCAGTAAGGATGGATTCTCAGCACCTAAACGTTGATTAATAATTATCACATATGCCGAGATATAGTGAAAAACATTTTGTCCAGTCAAATCATAGTATATATGTGTTCAATCAAGCCATACGCGAGTTCAATAAGTAGTTCATAGAGTAAAATATCGGAGTGCAGATTATAGTGTTACAGCTAAAGAGAAGACGCAGATTTTTATGAAAGTGCAAGGGCCGCAAACAGGTGGATTGGGAGATTGGGAGTATACCTGTATATGAGAGGACTGCTCAATAGTCTGATAACAGCAGGGAAGAACAGTTTTTTTCCCACAGTCCCATTATAAACTGTCACCTTCCTATCACCTGCTCTCCTTCTAAAATTGAACCAAGCTGCTCAATACCTTAATACATATTGAACCTTTAGAAGAGCTGCAGGCAATGACTGCACAAGTACTTGGATCCACTGATGTTTTTCACTGTTGCTATCTTAGTGACATTGCACTCCATTTCGGCTCATCTGCTGAAATGTTGTTCTATGCTTTTGTTATCTTTAGATTTGTTTGTCACCAAATGCGTTTAGTTGGCTTTCGCATTATATCTACTGTATACGTATGATCGACCAACTCTACAGCCAGTTCCCTAGCTAAGTCCCATTTATCGTACAATAGACAATAGACAATAGGTGCAGGAGTAGGCCATTCGGCCCTTCGAGCCAGCACCGCCATTCAATGTGATCATAGCTGATCATCCACAATCAGTACCCCGTTCCTGCCTTCTCCCCATATCCCCTGACTCTGCTATTTTTAAGAGCCCTATCTAGCTCTCTCTTGAAAGCATCCAGAGAACCTGCCTCCCCCGCCCTCTGAGGCAGAGAATTCCACAGACTCGCCACTCTCTGTGAGAAAAAGTGTTTCCTCGTCTCCGTTCTAAATGGCTTACACCTTATTCTTAAACTGTGGCCCCTGGTTCTGGACTCCCCCAACATCGGGAACATGTTTCCTGCCTCTAGCGTGTCCAAACCCTTAACAATCTTATATGTTTCAATGAGATATCCTCTCATCCTTCTAAACTCCAGAGTGTATAAGCCCAGCTGCTCCATTCTCTCAGCATATGACAGTCCCACCATCCCGGGAATTAACCTTGCAAACCGACGCTGCACTTCCTCCATAGCAAGAATGTCCTTCCTCAAATTAGGGGACCAAAACTGCACACAATGTTCCAGGTGCGGTCTCACTAGGGCTCTGTACAACTGCAGAAGGACCCCTCTTTGCACCTAGATGGAGGAACTGAGTGAAATCCAGGTTAGCCGTGAAGTGGTGTTAGGTAAATTGAATGGATTAAAGGCCGATAAATCCCCAGTGCCAGATAGGCTGCATCCCAGAGTACTTAAGGAAGTAGCCCCAGAAATAGTGGATGCATTAGTGATAATTTTTCAAAACTCTTTAGATTCTGGAGTAGTTCCTGAGGGTTGGAGGGTAGCTAATGTAACACCATTTTTTAAAAAGGGAGGGAGAGAGAAAACGGGGAATTACAGACCAGTTAGTCTAACGTCGGTAGTGGGGAAACTGCTAGAATCAGTTATTAAAGATGGGATAGCAGCACATTTGGAAAGTGGTGAAATCATTGGACAAAGTCAGCATGGATTTATGAAGGGTAAATCATGTCTGACGAATCTTATAGAATTTTTCGAGGATGTAACTAGTAGAGTGGATAAGGGAGAACCGGTGGATGTGTTATATCTGGACTTTCAGAAGGCTTTCGACAAGGTCCCACATAAGAGATTAGTATACAAACTTAAAGCACACAGTATTGGGGGTTCAGTATTGATGTGGATAGAGAACTGGCTGGCAGACAGGAAGCAAAGAGTAGGAGTAAACGGGTCCTTTTCACAATGGCAGGCAGTGACTAGTGGGGTACCGCAAGGCTCAGTTCTGGGACCCCAGCTATTTACGATATATATTAATGATTTGGACGAGGGAATTGAATGCAACATCTCCAAGTTTGCGGATGACACGAAGCTGGGGGGCAGTGTTAGCTGTGAGGAGGATGCTAGGAGGCTGCAAGGTGACTTGGATAGGCTGGGTGAGTGAGCAAATGCATGGCAGATGCAGTATAATGTGGATAAATGTGAGGTTATCCACTTTGGTGGCAAAAACAGGAAAGTAGATTATTATCTGAATGGTGGCCGATTAGGAAAGGGGGAGATGCAACGAGACTTGGGTGTTATGGTACACCAGTCATTAAAAGTAGGCATGCAGGTGCAGCAGGCAGTGAAGAAGGCGAATGGTATATTACCATTCATAGCAAAAGGATTTGAGTATAGGAGCAGGGAGGTTCTACTGCAGTTGTACAGGGTCTTGGTGAGACCATACCTGGAGTATTGCGTACAGTTTTGGTCTACTAATCTGAGGAAAGACATTCTTGCCATAGAGGGAATACAGAGAAGGTTCACCAGACTGATTCCTGGGATGTCAGGACTTTCATATGAAGAAAGACTGGATAGACTCGGTTTGTACTCGCTAGAATTTAGAAGATTGAGGGGGGATCTTATAGAAACGTACAAAATTCTTAAGGGGTTGGACAGGCTAGATGCAGGAAGATTGTTCCCGATGTTGGGGAAGTCCAGAAAAGGGGTCACACTTTAAGGATAAGGGGGAAATCTTTTAGGACCGAGATGAGGAAAACTTTTTTCACACAGAGTGTGGTGAATCTCTGGAATTCTCTCCCGCAGAAGGTAGTTGAGGCCAGTTCATTGGCTATATTTAAGAGGGAGTTAGATGTGGCCCTTGTGGCTAAAGGGATCAGGGGATATGGAGAGAAGGCAGGTACAGGATACTGAGTTGGATGATCAGCCATGATCATATTGAATGGTGGTGCAGGCTCGAAGGGCCGAATGGCCTACTCCTGCACCTATTTTCTATGTTTCTATAATCAATTCCTCTTGTTATAAGGCCAACATGCCATTCGCTTTCTTCACTGCCTGGTGTACCTGCATGCTTACTTTCATAGATTGATGTACAAGGACCCCCAGATCCCGTAGAACATCCCCTTTTCCCAACTTGATGCCATTTGGATAGTAATCTGCCTTCCTGTTTTTGCTACCAAAGTGGATAACCTCACATTTATCCGCATTAAACTTCATCTGCCATTCATCTGCCCACTCCCCCAACCTGTCCAAGTCACCCTGCATTCTCATAGCATCCTCCTCACAGTTCACACTGCCACGCAGCTTTATGTCATCTGCAAATTTGCTAATGTTACTTTGAATCCCTTCGTCCAAATCATTGATGTATATTGTAAATAGCTGCGGTCCCAGCACCGAGCCTTGCGGTACCCCACTAGTCACTGCCTGCAATTCTGAAAGGGACCCGTTAATCCCCACTCTTTGTTTCCTGACTGCCAACCACTTCTCTATCCATGTCAGCATTCTACCCCCAATACCATTTGCCCTAATTTTGCCCACTAATCTCCTATGTGGGACCTTATCAAATGCTTTCTGAAAGTCCATGTACACTACATTCACTTGTCCATTTCCCTGGTTACATCTTCAAAAAATTCCAGAAGATTAGTCAAACATGATTTCCCCTTCGTAAATCCATGCTGACTCGGACCGATCCTGTTACTGCTATCCAAATGTTCGGCTATCTCATCTTTTATAATTGACTCCAGCATCTTCCCTACCACCGATGTCAGGCTAACTGGTCTATAATTCTCTGTTTTCTCTCTCCCGCCGTTCTTAAAAAGTGGGATAACATTAGCTCCCCTCCAATCCACAGGAACTGATCCTGAGTCTATAGAACATTGGAAAATTATCACCAATGCATCCACGATTTCTAGAGCCACTTCCTTAAGTACCCTGGGATGCAGACCATCAGGCCCCGGGGATTTATCAGCCTTCAGTCCCATCAGTCTATCCAACACCATTTCCTGCCTAATGTGGATTTCCTTCAGTTCTTCCATCACCCCAGATCCTCTAGCCACTACTATATCAGGAAGATTGTTTGTATCTACATCTTGTGTCTACAAGATCTACATTTTTATGTCCAAATCCCCAGACTACTCGACCATTCTTTCCTCTTATGAAATCTGAGTTTTTGACTGCTTTTAATTGAATAGGGCCCTTGTTAATAGAATATATTTGAAATTGAATTTTTACTTTGGCCAGAAATGTGGGGTAAGGCATGGTCAAGGATGGGCTGGTGGTTAATGTATGTGATTTGTTATTTTACAAACTGTTATTTCAGCAGGCTTTTATGTTTTACAGTCTTTGCTGGATGCCCTGGAAGGCCTTCCTGATTGGTACGGTGTCAAAGAAATGCAAGCAAACTGGATTGGTGCTTGTACTGGATGCTATTTTGACTTTGAGTTAAAGGTATAAACAACTTTGGGCTGTTCCTCCATTTTCTTGTTTGCCCATCTGAAGTTTTTTGTTATTTTACTGCAAGAAATAGAAAATCATAGGTTGGGTATTGCAGCTGTGGGAATCTTGGGCTTGTTTTATACATGTAAAAACAGTTAAATGAATGCCATTTTATGGTGTTGGAAGGGGATTGAATATAGAAATGTAAAACATTTAAATGTGGCTTGCAGCTGTGAGGTTCCCAGTTTCACACAGAGAGTGGTGAATCTCTGGAACTCCCTGCCACAGAGGGTAGTCGAGGCCAGTTCATTGGCTATATTTAAGAGGGAGTTAGATGTGGCCCTTGTGGCTAAGGGGATCAGAGGGTATGGAGAGAAGGCAGGTACGGGATACTGAGTTGGATGATCAGCCATGATCATATTGAATGGCGGTGCAGGCTCGAAGGGCCGAATGGCCTACTCCTGCACCTAATTTCTATGTTTCTATGTTTCTATGTTTACTGTATTATTCAAATAGTGTGAATCTTTCTACCTAGGTGAATGGTGAAAAGGTTGGTGAAAAGCTTGCTGCATATGCCTTCGTTCCAGAGGCCATTTATGGAGCGTCCCATCTATCCATCTTGCCTAGTCATAGATTGCTACATAGCGACAGTAAGCTGAGACATCTGCTTCATGAGCAATTCGTATCTGATACGGGTAAGGTTTTGTGGAAATATTTTTGTTAGCAGAACTGTTTAATTTATTTATTATTGTCCCAGGTCCGGGACTCTACAATTAGACTTGGTAACCCCCAAGCTGCTTAAGAATTGGGGAAGGTGAAATCAGCTGGAAAATGATTGCGAAGACACAAAGGACTGTAAATATTGAAAAAAAAACAATTGCTGGAGGATCTCAGTGTCGGGCATCATCTGTAGAGGGGAATGGACATTTGGTGTTTCAGGTTGGGATCTTTCCTCTGGACTGAAATAGTGCCGAAGAGGTCGCCAGTATGAAAAGGTGGGGCGTTTGGGGAATAGAGGAGGCCAATGGCAGATAGGTTGTGGTGTGGGAATTGGGAGCTCAATGTGGCCATGACAAAGTAGTTGCCTAGTCTGCACTTGGTCTTACTGACATAGAGGTGACCACCTTATGCGATAGATGATTTTGCTGCACCTCCTACTGCACAAGTAACACACATAATACTCCAGGACACTGGTGACATTTCCCTTGATCTTTGCACCTGAAAAAACAGACGGGGCCGCAGCTTAGTTGATGAACATCTGACAGTGTGACACATCGTGCTGACAAGCAGGCCAGGATTTTTGCTCACAGTTCTCTGGCATATTATAGGGACTGACTTGGTTAGAATGCTAAGAACTCAGATTCAGATTCAGATTCAACTTTATTGTCATTGTGCAGTGTACAGTACAGAGACAACGAAATGCCCCTCGGATGGCATTTGATTTGTAGGTGAAAAGTTGTTTAGCATTGAGTCAACTTTTTCCTAAGCATTGAACAATAAGGCTGCTAATATAAGATGTAATATAATGTGTCATACCATTCACTGGGTGAGAATTAGAAACAAGGTTATGTTTGCAAGGCAATGTTGTTTTAGCAGTAAATTCCAATTGTGTCTGTTTCCCTGTAATAGAATTTACTGTCCAAAAATGATGAATTTTTTCCCCTCTAAATATGGAACTGAAGGAAATCTTGTAACAAGATGTGTCTTCATCAGGAAGTGCCTTTGATAGAAATGTACTTCTGCGTCTTTGGAAGGCAATGCCGTAATGTGCTTTCCCATAACCGGCAGAGCTGCATTCATTTTCCAGTCCCAGCAGGATGGTTCAGACAGAAAAAATAACCAAACTGAAATCTGTTTTCCCAGACTGTACCTTTTTAAATTTACTCTCATCCTGTGAGGTCCATGAAAACATCCTGTCAGAATATTTACTTGTCAGCCAAGTGAAATTTGCCTATAAACAATTTCAGCAATCTTTCTCATCGTGTAATCCACCACATTGTCTTTGCTCACATATTAACAAACTACAGACAATGCATCTGCATTGGATTGTGGAAATTTTGCCAGTGTTTTACACATCTCATTACAAGTTTCCTTCTGTTTTCGTGGCACTGTAAAGCTAGTCACTTTGTATATAACATATAAAAGATCTGTTATTCCTGTATTCTGGCTACTGCCTCAACACGATTAAATGGGTCAAATTCCATTCTGATTCCATGTACTTTTGATGATCAGTTCAAATTAGCATTGGTTCCCATTTTCCTAAAAAATCCAGTGTCCCTAATCTTTGGGACAGTTAAACTACAGTATAATCATAAATATTTCTGTTTTAGAGATACAGCGCGGAAACAGACTCTTCGGCCCACCGGGTCCACGCCGACCAGCGATCCCCGCACATTAACACTATCCTACACCCAATAGGGACAATATTTTTTTACATTTACCAAGCCAATTAACCAGCAAACCTGTGCATCTTTGGAGTGTGGGAGGAAACTGAAGATCTCGGAGAAAACTCACACAGGTCACGGGGAGTACGTACAAACTTCGTACAGACAGCATCCGTAGTCAGGATCAAACCTGGGTCTCCGGCGCTGCATTCGCTGTAAGGCAGCAACTCTCAATGGCTGATAATTTTTTTTATGTTGTTGTGTTCTATAGAAGCAGTATGTACTTTTATAGAAGCAGTATGTCTGCAAAGGGAAGCACAAGTCTTTTAATTTATTGAAAGCTAGAACTACTTGATTCTGAGGAGGTCCACTCATGGAAACACAGTTCTATACTTACTGGATAAAAAATTGATTTATAAGGACCTAACCATAATTCATTACTAATTGAATTCCAGATTGCCGAACTCCAGTGACTGCTGTAAACCTTTTAAATGGTCTAGAAATTCCTCTTATAATTTCAGCCAAGGAAGAGTTTGAAGATCGTCTCGACACTGTCATAGGTAAAGCATACATTTCTGCTTCAATTTTCTCTGATCAGGTAATGTATTCCAGGTTGTTTTATCTCCAGTAAATTTCTTAGATGACCTGTATCATTTTTGAATGTAGTTTATCTAAGCGGCGAGCCGCGCGGCAGAAGGTCACCTCCCAACAAGCTGTGTCGCGCTATCGCGGCAACAAGAACGGGCCCGGAGAGGTTGCTGCCATGCCCGGCCTCTGCTCACCCCATACACCGGAGAGGAGGAGGTCGAACCGAGGGTCGTTAAGCGGATCGGTAGCGGGAAGCAGGCCAGGGCCTAGACGGTGGACAGGGCCACTGGAGGCCCAGCAGCAGCAGGCTTTATCCCAACTGCAAGCCCCGCTCCATCGGAGAGGAAAGGCCGCCGACCCCGGCCCTGCTCGCTTTGTGAATCGGGAATCGGCGAAGGGGTGGAAGAAATTGTTAGCAATTTTGGGCCCCATATCTGAGGAAGGATATGCTGGCTCTGGAGATGACCTCTGGCCCAGAGGAGGATTACGAGAATGAGTGGATTAACATATGATGAGCGTTTGATGGCACTGGGCCTCTACTTGCTGGAATTTAGAAGGATAAGGGGGGTTCTCATTGAAATGTACCGAATAGTGAAAGGCTTGTGTAGAGTGGATGTGGAGAGGATGTTTCCACTAGTGGGCGAGTCTAGGACCAGAGGTCATAGCCCCAGAATTAAAGGATGTTTCTTTATTTTAGCCAGAGGGTGGTGAATCTATAGAATTAATTGCCACAGAAGGCTGTGGAGACCAACTCAATCGATATTTTACGGCAGAGACAGATAGATTCTTGAATAGTACGGGCGACAGGCATTATGGGGAAAAGGCAGGAGAATGGGGTTAGGAGGGAGAGATAGATCAGCCATGATTGAATGGCGGAGTAGACTTGATGGGCCAAATGGCCTAATTCTGTTCCTTTCACATGAACTTATGGAAGGAGACACTGATGGCGGCGGACGCTGGAGGAACCGAAGGGCCCAGTGAGAGGAACCGGGGGGGGGGGGGGGGGGGAATACACATTTATGTAGGGAATATACACAGATATTTGTACATATATACACAGTTATGTAGGGAATAGTCTTGCTGATCAGTATGAAAAAATGTATGTCACTGTACCTGGTGTACGTGGCAGTTAAGAAACCGTTGATTGAACATTGCAAATGTGACCTCCAAGGGTGGGGAGAGTAAAATTTGGAGATGCGCGAGAGGCCAGAATTGTTTGAGTGCTTAAATCCTGATTGGTTGCAAGTCTGGGTGAAATTAGAGGTTTGGAGGGACAGGGCCATGGAGGAATTTGAAATGAAGAATGAATGGTCTGTTTGCAGCACTAATGTCCATAACAATCCATTTTGTGAAAGAAATGTGAGAACGTATGAAGTCATTAAGTACAATGAGATGCTTCCCTTGTGACAGGCATGGGGCTGAAGGAAAGAGAGTAATTCTTTATTACCATTGAGCACCTCTGTTAGCGTGTTTAGAGCCACAGGAGCAAATGGCCTAATCCCATTAACTGCAGAGTTCTCAATTATACTGTGGCGAGTTGGAATGAACAAGAGTGATTTACATTTCCATAGCATTGTTCAGCTAACTTCAAGGTCTATAATTGTAATAATTGATTTATGGTTGGTAACCCACAATGTGATGTTGATCACATAATTGCTGCAGAAATATTGAGTGAGGAATACATATTGGCAGAGATGTTGAGGAGGACTCCTCTACCTTTACTGAAATAATCCCATGGGTCTTTTAACTCATTTGGTAAACTCATGGGGTCCTTGTTTAGCACTTCATGCTATGATAAAACAGTTCACCTTCAATACTGTATTGGAGTCTCATCAGAAAATCACCTGCTTGGGAGGGATAGACAGAGTTGACGTGGATAAGCTTTTCCCATTGAGAGTAGGGAAGATTCAAACAGGACATTACTTCAGAATTAAGGGACAGAAGTTGAGGGGTAACATGAGGGGGAACTTCTTTATTCAGAGAGTGGTAGCTGTGTGGAATGAGCTTCCAGTGGAAGTGGTGGAGGCAGGTTCGATTTTATCATTTATAAATACATTGGATAGGTATATGGATGGGAAAGGAATGGAGGGTTATGGTCTGAGTGCAGGTAGATGGGACTAGGGGAAAATAAGTGTTTGGCACGCACTTGTAGGGCCGAGATGGCCTGTTTCCGTGCTGTAATTGTTATATGGTTATATATGCGTCTCCAGAGTCGGATTTCACACCACAGCCTTCTGATTTAAAAGGGGTGGGAGTACTACTCACTGAGCCTTGGGTCACGACCAATGCCGTTGTCTTGTGGTTCAAAGTGAAGAGATGTGGCAGCTATTTACACAGCAGAAAAATGGCAGCAAATATATTTCTTAATATAGTCCAGTTAATCCTTCTGGTTTTTTTTAAACAAAGGTATTCCATGTGTAAATCCAGAAGATTCTGCAGTTGCACAAAAGTTGGATCTGCAGTGGAGAGAGGTCTTTGAGACTTTACCTGATGGTACAGAAAAATTACGGAATTCTGGTGAGGTTAGTGCTGCAGCTGAGCCTGCTGTGTTTGTGGTACTTGTAACTGCGTTCAGAACAAATTTACAAGAATGCTTCCAAGGATGAGTGCTTAAAGTTGCATCAATATACCAGTGATGTGAAGATTTCTCTGCCAAAAAAATATGTACAGTATGAAGAAAGGATATTTAGCAGCGGAGGAAGAGCACAGGGCACAGATTAAGGTTTTCATTAAAAGATCTGGAAGCAGCAGAAGGAAATATATTATACACAATGTACATTTAGAGTTTACTGATCAGATACGGATACTGATACTGACTCAGATACTGATTGATAAGGTATCACGTGGATTTCATAGTAGCCTTGAAGTCGGAGAATATTGGACAAATATGGGGAATATTGTCCATTCTTTTCCCCTCACCTCTTTCTGCCAGCTTTCTCCCCTCTACTCCGTTGGTCTGAAGAAGGGTTCTGACCTGAAACGTCACCTGTCCATTTCTCTCCATAGATGCCACATTCTTGAAAACAATTAGAGATGGGGGAAAAATTGGGTAACCACAGATACTGGGGGAAAAAAAAATCATACAAATTTCTAGTTAAATTAGACTATTTTATCTTTAGTTCACAGGACTAGATAGACGATCTGCAATTCATGCCATACTAAAGCATGCAAGGGACCTTGGAATTGGTGGCCATTTTACGAGTACAAAAATGCGTGACTGGTTGATATCCCGGCAACGTTACTGGGGGACGCCTATTCCCATCATCCATTGCCCATCTTGCGGCACTGTGCCAGTTCCTTATGAAGAACTTCCTGTACCTCTGCCCAAACTTAAGTCATTTACAGCCAAAGGAACTTCCCCACTATCTACAGCCTCCGAATGGTTTAATTGTACATGTCCTAAGTAAGTATTTTTTTTGTTTCCTCAAAAGTTTCGCTTCAAATTGCTGTAATAGCTTATTGAAATAAAAATAAAGAATTGCTGAAATGCATAGCAGGTTAAACATTAAGTAAAAATATATCGATAGTAGAAGATTGCTCATGGCATCAAATGTGAAATGATTTTGTTAAAATATTTTACATTGCATGAGGTACATTGTCAGATAGCCAGTTTATTGACGATGCTTGCTTGGAAATCAAGTCATTAACCAAAACAAAACACAATTTTATAACCAAAACTAAACACAATCTTATCTTCATGGCCATCCTGTCTCATTGGACATTGACTAAACTTATTTAATTTTTAATTGGAACATTCTGAAAGTATGGAGTAAAATCTAAGTTGTACCTAAACAAGAATAGATTCTTATTCAGTAACATTGGAGGATATGCAGATATGTGTTATCACTGGTTAAAGAATTAATAATTAGAGGGTATAATGTTTTAAAATCATCAAAAGCTGAAAGAGAGAAATTTGATTTTTTTTTTAATACTTAAAATTGTTAGCAAATGAAATAACCATATAACCATATAACAATTACAGCACGGAAACAGGCCATCTCGACCCTTCTAGTCCGTGCCGAACACATAATCTCCCCTAGTCCCATATACATGCGCTCAGACCATAACCCTCCATTCCTTTCCCATCCATATAACTATCCAATTTATTTTTAAATGATAAAAACGAACCTGCCTCCACCACCTTCACTGGAAGCTCATTCCACACAGCTACCACTCTCTGAGTAAAGAAGTTCCCCCTCATGTTACCCCTAAACTTCAGTCCCTTAATTCTCAAGTCATGTCCCCTTGTTTGAATCTTCCCTACTCTCAGTGGGAAAAGCTTTTCCACGTCAACTCTGTCTATCCCTCTCATCATTTTAAAAACCTCTATCAACTCCCCCCTTAACCTTCTGCGCTCCAAAGAATAAAGCCCTAACTTGTTCAACCTTTCTCTGTAACTTAGTTGCTGAAACCCAGGCAACATTCTTGTAAATCTCCTCTGTACTCTCTCTATTTTGTTGACATCCTTCCTATAATTAGGCGACTAAAATTGTACACCATACTCCAGAATTGGCCTCACCAATGCCTTGTATAATTTTAACATTACATCCCAACTTCTATACTCAATGCTCTGATTTATAAAGGCCAGCACACCAAAAGCTTTCTTTACCACCCTATCTACATGAGATTCCACTTTCAGGGAACTGTGCACAGTTATTCCCAGATCCCTCTGTTCACCTACATTCTTCAATTCCCTACCATTTACCATGTACGTCCTATTTTGATTTGTCCTGCCAAGATGTAGCACCTCACACTTATCAGCATTAAACTCCATCTGCCATCTTTCAGCCCACTCTTCCAACTGGCATAAATCTCTCTGTAGACTTTGAAACTCTACTTCATTACCCGCAACCCCACCTATCTTAGTATCATCTGCATACTTACTAATCCAATTTACCACACCATCGTCCAGATCATTGATGTACATGACAAACAACAGTGGACCCAACACAGATCCCTGTGGCACCCCACTCGTCACTGGCCTCCAACCTGACAAACAACCATCCACCATTACTCTCTGGCATCTCCCATTCAGCCACTGTTGAATCCATCTTGCTACTCCACCATTAATACCCAACCATTGAACCTTCTTAACCAACCTTCCATGAGGAACCTTGTCAAAGGCCTTACTGAAGTCCATATACACAACATCCACTGCTTTACCCTCATCAATTTCCCGAGTAACATCTTCAAAAAATTCAAGAAGATTAGTTAAACATGACCTTCCCGGCACAAATCCATGTTGACTGTTCCTAATCAGACCCTGTTTATCCAGATGCTTATATATATTATCTCTAAGTATTCTTTCCATTAATTTGCCCACCACTGACGTCAAACTAACAGGTCTATAATTGCTAGGTTTACTCTTAGACCCCTTTTTAAACAATGGAACAACATGCGCAGTACGCCAATCCTCCGGCACTATTCCCGTTTCTAATGACATTTGAAATATTTCTGCCATAGCCCCTGCTATTTCTACACTAATTTCCCTCAATGTCCTAGGGAATATCCTGTCCGGACCTGGAGACTTATCCACTTTTATATTTCTCAAAAGTGTCAGTACTTCCTCTTCTTTGATCCTCATAGTTTCCATAGCTACTCTACTTGTTTCCCTTACCTCACATAATTCAATATCCTTCTCCTTGGTGAATACCGAAGAAAAGAAACTGTTCAATATCTCCCCCATCTCTTTTGGCTCTGCAGATAGTTGGCCACTCTGACTCTCTAATGGACCAATTTTATCCCTCGTTATCCTTTTGCTATTAATATAGCGGTAGAAACCCTTCGGATTTACTTTTACCTTACTTGCCAAAGCAACCTCATATCTTCTTTTAGCTTTTCTAATTTCTTTCTTAAGATTCTTAAGATTCTCTTAATGTCTTACTGGAAACTGTAATAGATGCTAAAACCATGTCCTCCGTCATTTTTAAAAGGATTTGCAGAATAAATTAAATAGCTATTGAGAAATAGATGAAAACAAGGAACTGCAGATATTGACTTACAAAAAAAGGCACAAAGTTCTGGAGTAACTCATCGAAACAGGCAGCATCCCTGCAGAACATGTCTCGTCTGAAGAAGGGTCTCGACCCGAAACGTCAATTATCCATGTTCTCCAGAGATGCTGCCTTCTTCTTCTTGCGTATGGCCTGCACAGCCTAAAGTTGTAGGACAACTTGTTCTATTTGATCTTATTTGTTTGTGCACTCCGGGTTGATTGCATTCGCCGAAACAGGGCGGCCATGTGAAGGTTGCATTCTTCCACCCCAGATGCTGCCTGACCTACTGGTTACTGCACCACTTTATAAGAAATAAGGTTTAGATGGCTTAGAGGTCAGCTTGGGTGCACAGTTAAAACCTGGCAACGAACCCAGTGAGGATGAGTGCCTGTAATTATTTTGCCATCAAATTAACCTCACCCAGATTCCTGTACTACCCTGCAAATGCAACTTGCTCCCACTAAACCAAGCCTCGGGATTGCTGACTTGCACATCTGTCTTTTAAAACTAATCACAACCCATTTGTTAAGAAGGATATAGCTCTGGCTGTGTGCTATTCAGTAACAGTCTGGACCTTGGCGAGTGAAGGGAAGTGTTGAGGTGGGGCCCTGGTAATGGAAGGGAAGTGGGACCCTGTTACTGGAAAGGAGGGTGGGAACAGGGGCCTATGAGGGAGTGAAAATAGATGCAAGAATCAGCACCCAATGAGCCAGGTGTCAAATCAACAGGATTTTCAGATAACAAGTTATTTGAATTGTCCTGCAAGTATAAATTGCTATTTTCTTTGAGTACATTTGATTACTGGAGAGCATTTGAATAGTGTAACAAATAAAGGATCTTTGTTGGAGATGATTCTGGCTCTAAATAGATGTTTCTTTTCAGAAGTGAATGACCCAATCATTTGCCACCTTTCCTATGGCGCTTGCTGCTGCAGGTTTAGATGAGTTTGTTGTCATAAACACCACATGCAATAATATTCCTTGTTCACATCAATCTCACAGAGTAAACAGTATCCATACAGTTATGATAAATGTGACAAGTACAAAACAGCAGAATAGTGCAGCATTGTAGTGCAATCTGAAGCATTGCAAAAAATGTTAAAATCCAATGATGGCACAATTGAATGAGGTAGAGTTAAAAGTATGCAGGAGCAGCAACCCTGGAAAAGGGGCAGTGAAAGGTGATTCAGAAGTCTGATAGCAATACATACAGCATGGAAACAGGCCCTTTGGCCCAATGTGCTCACGCTGACCAATGTGTCCCTTTTCCACTAGTCCGACCTGTGTGCCCATATCATTCTAAACCTATCCTATCCATGTACATGTCTAATTGTTTCTAAATGTTACGATAGTCCCTGCGCCAACTACCTCCTCTGGCACCTAATTCCATACACCCACCACCCTTTGTATGATAAAGTTACCTCTCAGATTCCTAGTAAATCTTTTCTCCACCTTAAACATATGTTCTCTGGTTCTCGATTCATCTACTCTGGGCAGCAACAGTTTTCAAGTCTGGATGTCTCCCACAAGGTAGAGGAGAGAAGAGGGAATGGCCAGGGTGGCAGGTATTCTTGACAATACTTCCAGCCTTCCCAAAGCATGTGAAGATGACTGAATGGAAGAGAGTGATGAGTCTGTGATGGACTGGGCTGTGTTCATCATTCACTGCAGGTTAAGTTGGTCAAAAGCAGAGCAGTTATCATTCATGCTGAGATGCTGCATAGCTCGTAATGTTGCTTAGTTCAGTTAGCACTCTTCCCCGTTTGCTGCTGGCTGCAAAACTTGCAGAGCTTACAACTTGTCTCTTCTTGTGCAGGTGTAAGGGCCCTGCCAAACGAGAGACCGACACCATGGATACATTTGTGGATTCAGCCTGGTATTACTACAGATACACTGATCCTCATAACAGTCAGAAGTGAGTTTGAAATGACTATCCTTATATTATGAAATATATTTTCCCTCTTTTGCCACCATCCTTGCTAGTACTGTAAATAGTCAAGGTCAATGTTGAATCATAAACATTTACAGCACAAGAAGAGACTATGTTTAAATGGAAATTAAATTGAAAATTAAAATGGATCAAAACCTGTTGATTTTTTAAAAATGTCATGAGGATTTGCCTCCAGACTCTATCAGATAGTGAGTTCCATGATTTAACTCATTACTGACCAAAGTGTGGTGTTCAGAACTCCATATGTAGTCTGCAAATTCAGCACAACCTTTACCGCATTGTCCAGTCAAGTCACATTTATTTAAATAGCACATTTAAAAAACAACTCTCGTTGGCCAAAGTGCTTTACATTTGTTATAAGAATAGTATAAACAAACAAACTACATACATATATACATATAGCCCTCACTCAGTGGACGTCAGGAAAGGCTTGGGAGTATAGATAAGATTTTAGTCTTGACTTAAAGGAGTCGATGGAGGGGGCAGTTCTGATGGGAAGGGGGATGCTGTTCCACAGTCTAGGAGCTGCAACCGCAAAGGCGCGGTCGCCCCTAAGCTTATGCCTAGACCGCGGGATATTCAGCAGCCCCAAGTCGGCCGATCTGAGGGACCTGGAGGTGGAGTGGTGGGTGAGAAGACTTTTAATGTAGGAGGGTGCAAGCCCATTGAGGGCTTTGTAGACATAGAGGAGGGTCTTGAAGTGTATACGGAACAGCACAGGGAGCCAGTGGAGAGAGGCCAGGATCGGGGTGATGTGGTCCCTGTAAAGTAGTAAAGTAGCCTGTTTCTGACACTCTTTAAAGTATTCATATTGGGCATTTTTTCAGTATGAATCAAATAATTCAATATTATTCTTTTCTTACAATTGTCAAGTTAGACCATAGTGAGGGCATATTTTCATTGGAGTGTCTGTGGTGGTTTTACTGGAGATTCTCAACTTCAAAGGCTATCGCAAGAAGAAAGATTACACAAAGTACACATATCCTAAAATTTAGGAGATATTTATTTATTACCGTCACATGCACTTTGTTTTGTGTTATTCAGGCAAATCATCGTACACCATACATGAGTAAAGTAGTGCAAAAAGAGAATGGAAATAGTTTAGAATATAGTGTTACACCTACAGAAAAAGTGCATGAGCCACACTTGGGTGGATTGGTTGGGAATACATCCTTAGTATATTAGAGGTTCATTCAAGAATCTGATAACAGTGGGGGGAAAGTAGTCTTGAATCTGGTGGTGCGTGCTTTCAGGCTTTTAAATATTTTGTAAGATGAGAGAAGAACAAATAAACAATGGTGTGAGTGTTCCTTTATGTTGACTGCGTAGATGGGGGATGGTGTAGAGGAAGATCAAAGTGGTTTAATCAAAGTTTCAAGGCATCGGAAAGAACTGATAGGATGGATAAGAGAGTAACTCTTTACATTGTTGGGAAAGATAGAAATGTGGGGGTCTCCTCCTTGAATGATAACCAATGATGTGCCAACTGTTAAAGGAAAGTCCATTTTAGTTTCTCGGTTAAATTTGAGTCTTTATCTTGAAAGAAAGCGCTATAATTTACTGAGCTCTGAATGAGGAATGGTGAGGCGTTTATTCTTGTGTGCTTAGTTAGGGAATGGGTTAGGCACTTGTGTGTTGTTGGGTTTCAAAGTGGATATAATTAAAGTCATATTAGGTGCAGATGAATTTCCTCCCTGAAATCTCTTTTAAGTATAATGGCAATGCAGTAAAATGTATTCAATTACAATACATATAATGGATGTTCCACTAAAGACAACAACAGCAGTAATAATCAGATATGTGTTATTAAATTCTCATCTCGTTGCTTGGCAACCAATTATCCCAGAAAATTTGAGGTTAGGCAATGTAAATAAAAGATGTTTGGCTTAACCAAGGAATGAGATACTTGGAAAACAATGCCTTTGTTATGAAGTGTTTAAGTAGGAACTGCAGATGCTGGAAAATCAAAGGTAGACAAAAATGCTGGAGAAACTCAGCGGGTGAGGCAGCATCTATGGAGTGAAGGAAATAAGCAACGTTTCGGGTCGAAACTCTTCTTCAGACCCAACTTCTTGCCCAACCTCAAATTTTCTGGGATAATTGGTTGCCAAGCAACGGGATGAGAATTTAATAACACATATCTGATTATTACTTTATTATGAATATAACTGTCTGTAACTACTTGCTTTCAAGGCCCTTTGACACCTTATTAGCGGACTTCTGGATGCCTGTAGATCTGTACATTGGAGGGAAAGAGCACGCTGTCATGCATCTATACTATGCAAGATTCATTAGTCACTTCTGCAATGATCAAAACATGGTCAAATACAGGCAAGTCCATCTCTACTGAAAAGATGCAAGCAACAAAAATGTTTGCCTCTGTGATTGTTTTCATTCCCCAGTGGTTTTATAGTATTTTAATAACCCATATGTCACACTAGGCCATTGGAATTGAGCCCGTGTTCTTTTTAAGCTACCATGATGTGTCAAGAGGATAATTTGTTATTGTGTGAGTCGGTGTGGTATGCTTGGACTAAATTCTCTAGTAGTAGCAGTAGCAGGCATTTGTCCCCTAGGCAGGGAAGTTGAGCTGTATGTCCACAAGTTCCTTCCAGTGGGAAGATGGATGTCCTTCTGGATATGATTTGGCAGTGACCTTTCATTTTCTGACAAAACAAATCTTGGGCGTGCCTTTTTCAACAGCCATAACCTTGGCTAATATAAACTTTTAAAATTAGCACAGGATGAATTGAACACCTGTTGACGAGGCACTATAAACAGCAGGATGATTATCTGATGGAAGAGGGCTCCAATTGACTACAAATTTAGCATAATATTCTTGGCTAGCACTTGGCGGTCACTAATGGTCACTTATGAATGACTGCTGCACTGCAGGAAGTACCTTTTTTCAGATGAAATAAGGCTCAATCTGCTCTCAAGAACCATAGAACCAGAGGATAGCACGGCATGGAAACAGGCTCTCCGAGACTGTGCTGATTATCAAACACACTAACCCTCCCAAGCAGAAGTGTTTTGATATAAGATTTTAGCGTTTGCAGTTTCCTTTGATTTTCAATTCATGTTTGCACACTTCACCCAGTGCCATGAATTCTAAACTTCTGCACCAGCCTTGTACATGGTACTTTGTTGAATAAATGGAACGGGAAACCCAGATACACTACCTCTACAGGTTGCACTCTGATGTCTCAGCTCATCTGGTTGGAGTTTAACTTTACAGGAAGTTCTAACTTAAACAAATTATGTTTTTTTTAAACTGGACCATTTGATGACGATAAAGGTTATTTAAAAATAAAAGCTTGGTTACTTTTTCTGCTGTTCTCTGCTTTAGCCACATAACAAACTTAGACCATTTTCTAGAGCAGTGTATAAAAGTGTTGAGGACCAAAGAATGCCTCAAACCAGTGACTCCTTGTTTTCCTTCCATGCTCGAAGGAATTGTCCATTCTATCTCTGGCCACTGCCAAGACTGATAAATGAATTAGTTAAAAAGTGGAAAGCCAAAGCGAAAGAAAGAAAAATAACATGGAAAGACACAAAGCTGGAGTAACTCAGTGGGACAGGCATCATCTATGGATAGAAGGAATGGGTGACGTTTCAGGTCGAGACCATTCTTCAGACTGGTTAGGGATAAGGGAAATGAGAGATAGAAGATAAAGAACAATGAATGAAAGATTTGCAAAAAAGTAACGATGATAAAGGAAACAAGCCATTTGTAGGGTGAAAATGAGAAGCTTGTGCGACTTGGGTGGGGGAAGGATAGAGAGAGGGGGAATGCCGGGGCTACCTGAAGTGAGAGAAATCACAATGCATACCACTGGGCTGTAAGCTGCCCAAGCGAAATATGAGATGCTATTCCTCCAATTTGCGTTTAGCCTCACTCTGATAATGGAGGAGACTGAGGACAGAAAGGTCTGTGTAGGAATGGGAAGGAGAATTAAAGTGTCCAGCAAACGGGAGATCAGGTTGGTTCACGCGGGCTGAGCGAAGGTGTTCCGCGAAACGATGGCCCAGCCTGTGTTTGGTCTTGACAATGTATAAGAGTCTGCAAATTACATGGATGTTGGAATTACTCAGCGGTGTAGGCAGCACCTGTGGAGAGAGAAACAGAGTTAATGTTTCAGAATGAGGATCTTTTATTGGAACTGGGAAAAATCAGTGGTGAAACAATTTCTAAGATGCAGAGAAATGGAGGGGGAACTAAAGGGGCAGACCTGAAAGGATGCATTGCTGGTGATTTTAGCTGAACGAAGTGCAGTTCCAACTTATTCAAATTTAATTTATTTTGGCACTGATCTCCTTCACACAAAATCAATTCCAATACCAACTTTTCATAGTGGGGGTAATTGTTTTGTTTTTTTGGTCTGTGTTCGTACTTGCCGCGGAGTTTCAGTAAATACATCTGTCACTCTCTGGTTGTTTGATTTCTTTTGCATAATCTGAGCTTTCCTATTCTCTGATCTGTCTGTAGGGAACCTTTCCATAAACTCCTCGTTCATGGACTTATGAAGGGGAAGACATATCGATTGCCATCGAATGGCCGGTATCTGAAAAACGAAGAAATAAGTTTCAGTGGTAGGTAGCAAGTTGGAACTTACCAAAAGGTGGATAAGGAAAATTACTGATTAGTTTAAAATTAAAAGAAAATTAAAATTACGGATAAGATTAAATTACTGGCTCCCCGCTGACATATCATTTTCTATTGCCTGAATGGTTTAAGGTTATTTTGACAACTGCTTTGATTTATATAATACAAACCATGAAGGAAAAAAGATCCTAAGGCACTTCTCAAGTTTATCAAACACAGAATTTGATGCCGTACCATATAACGTCATAAGATGTGTAAAAAGATTAGATTAATGGTAGGTTTTAAAAAGCATCCTAAAGGAGGAAGGAGATGTAATTAGACAGAGAGGCTTTAACAAGAAATTCCTGAGCTTGGGATCTTGGCAGCTGAAGGCATGGCTGTCAATGGAGAAACAATTAAGTTCAGGGTTGCTTAAGAGGCCAGAATTAGAAAAAAAGAGAAATATTGGAAAGTTGCAGGGATGGAGGTGAATATTAGACAAGAAAAAAAGACACTTTAATGGAGAAATTTAAAAATAAGGACGAAAACTTGAAATGAAGATGCTACTCAATCAGGAGCATTTGAATATCCAGTTGTGCAAGGCTGGTATTGAACAGTTTGGACTACGGCAAAAAGCATTTGTTTTAAATAATGAACACATTTTTGTTGTAAATGATATGTCACTCTCCCTTGGTTGCCCCCAACTTTGCTAAAATTGACAGACTTTGATAGAATTGATAGTGTTTAAATGCCAAAGGAGCAAAGGCAACTGGATTTGATTATGCTACAGATTTCGCGTAGTGAAAGAACAGCTATGGAGACCTTGAGCTGATCCCCTGTTTTACCAAAGCTGTTTTCATCCTCCAGACAGATGTATCCAGCAGCTCTATTTATTGCTATCCTCGCTGTGATCTGCTCAATTTCACAAACAGTATAAATAAGTGTTTACAAATAAATGTTCTCATCATTAGTCTGCTGCTGTTGAGAAGCAAGCTTAGAGGGGAGAATGACCTATACAGTATGTCAGCTTGAGGAATAATGATATAACCAATTGAATTGACTTTTCCTGAAAAACTAATTATTTTTCAAGTGTGTTTGAGCAGTATTACTTAAGATGTGTGTACCTACAGTATTTGGTTCCATGGTAATTCATCAACCCAGCTCTGTTTCATCATGAAAAGGTGGAATGAAACATTGTGGTAATGTAACTGGGCAAGGGACGGAAACTAAAACCTCATCACAGCACTTGGCAAAGTCAAATATTGTTAATTACATGTATTTTCCTAAATTGAAAAATTAGTGTCAGTTGCAGTGACCATGTATTAATTGGATGATCTTAGAAATCAAATAGTTTCACAGATGTTCTTTAATGAAGGAAATCTATCACCTTTGCTTGTTAGGCCTTCATGTAATTCCAAACCACAGCAATATGGTTGACTCAGACCATTCTTCTGAAAAGGCCAAACAAGCCATTCAGTTCATGGTTAATTCAACTGAAGGTGTGTCTGATTGGTAGCAAAATCACCTAGTGGTCATCCCCAAGAATACCAAATGTCAATTGTGGTGAAAACCTTAGGGATTGTAACATCCAGTCTTACTAATCAATCTGAACATCTGGATCAAACCAGTGACCGCTGCGAAAGGGCAGCTGACAACCAGGCAAAGACCTAGTGACGGCCTGGAGAGACTGCTGACCAGAGGGAATAGACCCCACCGGGGCTGGCATGGGCTAGCTCCTCATGCCAGCAGGATCCATCGCTAATTAGCGTTTTGGATCCACCCTTATATTGCTACAGAAGGAATCAACAATGAATATTACAACTAGCACAGCAATTGACAGAGCGGCAGCCCCGGCAGGACATAAGCTACGAAGCTGCATCTGTGGCTGGGAAAAGATAACATCAGAGAAGGGTCTCAAGATCCACCAGGGCAGGAAAAAGTGCCTGAGAGAGCTTGGTGAGGGGCCTCGCATTGACCTTTACTTTCTAAGAGGTAGGCCAAATCAGTCGAGTGAAGCCCAGTGGCAGGTTAACCACCACAGTCCACAGGGTATCAGCACCCCAGGCGATGCTCCACCAAGTACTGCCCCACCAACGGACACAAGTCCAGAGCCCAACCAGCCACAGTCAGTGGTAGAGAGGAAGATGGAAGGAAAAAAGCCGAATGGAGCAGTCACTGGCTGTGGATGAAGAGAAAAGATGCTGTCTGGGCTGCCACAAACCATCTGGAGGCAAACCATAAGACACACACCCAGGTCTGATCTCCCTGCAGTGGGCCTGCCTTGACTGAGGGTGTCTTGTGATTAAAGGACAAAACACCCAGTGACGTTGAGGTACACAACTGAAGATGTGTCTGATTGGTAGCAAAATCACCTAGTGGTCATCCCCAAGAATACCAAATGTCAATTGTAGTGAAAAACCTTAGGGATTGTAACATCCAGTCCTACTAATCAATATGATGGCTTTGACGATGAATTAAACCAAACCCTTCACATTTTTGCACATTACAAAGTGAGCTTGGAAAATTAACGTTTAACTGTTTTCATTTTTCTTTCAAGGCCCTGATCCAGTCCATGCTCAGACCTCCGAGAAACTCCAGATCACCTGGGAAAAGATGAGCAAATCCAAATATAATGGCGTTGATCCAGCAATAGTAGTCCAGCAGTATGGAATTGATACCATGCGCCTGTACATTCTGTACGCTGCCCCTCCTGAGCAAGACATTCTATGGGACATTAAAAGTAAGTGACTTAACTCAAGCGACTTATTGCTCTTTATATGCTTGAGATCTTCCAGAACAGAGCATCCCCTCACTTTAAATGTCACACTCTCTCCACCATACTACTTTGGCCATAGTGTGTATTGTCTGCAAAATGCATTAGATTAGTTTAGAGATACAGCGCGGACACAGGCCCTTTGGCCCACTGAGTCTGTGCTGACCACGATCCCAGTGCACTAACATTATCCTACACATACTACAGACAATTTACAATTTTACCAAGCCAATTAGCCTGCAAACCTGTAGGTCTGTGGAGTGGGAGAGAAAACCCACGCAGATCACTGGGAGAAGGTACAAACTCCATACAGACAGCACCCGTAGACAGGATCGAACCCGGGTCTCTGGCGCTGTAAAGTAGGGACTCTACCACTGTGCCATTGTGCCACCTCAGATCAAGGCTACTTTAATAGGATCTCCTCCAAATCAGTGATCTCTGCCACCTAAGGGAACACCAAACAGTTGACTGGGAACACATTGCAAGTAGTCCTCCAAATCACACACCAACATCAGTAGGAAATCAATTGCCAGTTGTCACAATTTATTAGTTCATCACAAGAATGTATTTGTATCTTCACAGACTGCAAGAGTTCAAGAGTAGGGAAAAAGTTCAAGAAGATGCAACACCACGACCTTGAGAACATTTAGGGATGAGCAGCTTTTGCTGGTGACTCTCCCATCCCGTGAATTGTTGGGAATTAAATATGTAGATTTGAGAGGATAATGAGAGTAGTCACGGACTCACAAAATCGACAAAAAAAACAAAAACTGCCAATTCTAGGAAGTCTGAAATAAAACAGGAAATGCTCAGCAGATCTGAAGAACGAAACTATTTTGCATTTCAGATTGCTGACCTTTTATCACAATTGAGCAAAATTAAATATCAAACATTGTTTTAAGTTGCAGAGAAGGGGGAAGGTGAAAGGGCAAATATCTCTGAGGTAGACACAAAATGCTGGAGTAACTGAACGGGGGACAGGCAGCATCTCTGCAGAGTAGGAATGGGTGATGTTTCGGGTTGAGACCCTTCTTCAGACTGAATATCTCTGATTTGGCACGAAATAAAACAACACATTGGAGGCTGACGGGATGATAAAGGTTTTATTAGTTGCAGATGATGTTACTTGAGGAGATGCAAATATGTGAATGTAAAGCGTGAGAGTCATTGGTGACTGATGGAAAAAAACCTTCTGCACTCAAGAGATTGTCAGGACCTGGCTCGTTCAGTCTGATAATTTGCTAAAAGCTGATTCCATCAGTAATTAAACATGAGTTCACAGAGTAGTAAATAAAAACTAATTTGTGGCTCAGCATGGCATCCAGCAAAGGGATGGTGAGCAGACCCTGAGAGTGCTAGACGCTGCAGGCTGCTTATTGGTTTGTCTCTCTGTATCCTCAGCGGATGCCATTCCTGGTGTCCTGAGGTGGCAAGTGCGGCTCTGGGCCCTGGTTACAAAGTTGATTGATGCTCGGAACGCTGGTGTACTGCCCTGTCCGGACCTACTTAATGAAAAGGAGACATCAGAAGCCAAAAGGATGTGGCAGAGCAAAAACTACGCCATTTCTCAAGTAAGTACGTGTGTTTTGCTGGGTGAGATAGCAATTCATATGGTTTGTGTGAAACAGAATGGTTAAGGGACATCTCCTTCAATTGGTGATCAATTATTTTTCTGTGCTGAAAAGCCTGTAAATTGTTAGGTAAATAAGTGTTGAAATTCCGTGTAAAATCTCTCTCTATTTGAGTGTAATCACTCTCAGCAAGAAATCGATCTTAACTTTTCAATGACAATGCCATGAATCTTTGGATTTTCTCACCACCACATCTGCGGATGTTCAGTTGTTGACTTTTCAGAGTTGAGATTGATGTATGTTTGGAAATCATGTGGAGGCAATGGATCAGCCACTGGCTTACTGAGATCAATACTCAATGTCCTTCTCCTGCTATTTCTTATGGTTAGGGCCGATCAGTTCGGTCTTGTCAGTGTATTCCCAGTGATGAGGCACAAATTGGAGCTGTGTGGGATACTTGTGCGTTGGCTGCTTTCATGCTGTCTTGAACTATTCTTTACCAAGCAAATACAGTGGGACAAAGACCCATCATTTATTTATTTGCCTCTGTACTCCACCATTTGAGATTTGTAATAGAAAAAAAATCACACAGTGAGGAAAAATTGGGGTAATCATTGATCATTTGTGATCCTTGATCCTTTAGCTAAGAGTTTATGGATAATTAGTTAGTGTAGGAAGGAATTGCGGATGCTGGTTTAATCCAAAGAGGCACAAAATGCTGGAGTAACTCAGCGGAAAGGCAGCATCTCTGGAGAGATGACGTTTCGGGTCGAAACCCTTCTTCATACTCAACCCGAAACGTCACCCTTTCCTTCTCTCCAGAGATGCCGCCTGTCCCGCTGAGTTACTCCAGCATTTTGTGTCTATTTATGGATAAATAGTTGTTTGTCAGTGGGGATGCTTGCTCTGAATTATGCAAAACAGAAGTTAATAGCATCCAAAATCTTAAGCAAGCTGAAGTTGTAATATCTGTGTTCTTGTGAGCAACGATTAACTGCTCAAGTTTTGTTTATGTTTTTATTGTGAACTAAGCTCCACATTCTAACTTGCAATTCTCTTTTTAATTACATTTCGAAAAAATCTTTCATAACCACAGTTTGATCTAGTGAGTTTCACAATCGATTAATAACTTTGGAATTGGAGAATTCCACTGTAATGTAGAAAATGCAGTAGACAATTTACATGTGGCAAGTCCTCACAAACGGTAGCGCAGTGATCTGTTGGAAGGATGAATGCTTTCTTGGACATTGGCAACAACTCAGATAGTTTCCTGACACGACCTCGGTTTAGGGTCATTTTCTCCTGCCATATCTCTGCCAAAAAATGGCATTCCAGCCAATGCCGCAGTCTTTGGTTCTCTGGAGTGGTATTTAAGAAATCCGTTTTCTTATTCCAACAAGACTGCTGCCAAGTGTGCCACAGCTGACACTAAGCGCTATTATTTTAAATCTCGTTACCAAGGTAAAACTGCACCAAATGTGTGCCTTTGTTTCTCGATCAGAGGATAGCCGTCTGCAATTTTCACTTGGCTAGCCAAGTATTGCAACAATTGTTTTTAATCTTGTTTCCCTTGCTTAAATGTGTTTAGGTAACCAGCTACTTGACCAAGGATTTCCTGCTGAATGCTGCAATATCTCGGCTAATGGGTCTTACAAACACTTTATCAGTAAGTGCAGTTCCACAAATCTCTAAGCGTTAAGAAACAGGAAGTTACTGAGTACAACGGGCTTCAAGTATCTCAGTCAGCCAGGGAAAGCACAGAACATCTGTCGGGCAGCTTTGCATATTCATATCATTAAGAACTAGAATATTTAGTGCTGAATTTAAATTACATTTTTATGAATTTATTTCTTAACACTTTTTATAGTTGTCAAATAACATGCACTTCAGAAGTGAATGGCGTTATGACCTTTGTACTTTTGTCAGGGCAGATCTGTAAACAATGTTTTGTTTGCCAAATGGAAGCCAGGAACTTCCCACATGGAGGAACAGGAGGTGATAGATCTTGCAGCAGCGTTATAAGAGAACGTGACGCAAGAACTGTTTTCAATCATCTAACTTTTGCTAGGTCGTTAAGAAGGTGACCAGTAGCAGATACAAAAATGCACTTAATCAGAATTAATTTTAAGGAGCCCAGCAAGTTTAATTTTGAAAGAAAATAGAAGCCTTCCAGACCAGAAGAATAGAGATGGGGAGGGAGATAGATTCATGCCACACAGAGGCTCTTTGATACATCGAGCCCACACTTCGTGTTTAGCATCCATTTACACAAAACCCATTTCACTCTCCCCACATTCCCAACCATACTCACCCTCTGTCTTGCGTTTGGTCCCAGCCGAGTGTAATTGAAGTTAGTCGATGGAGGGTAAAGATAAGTAAAGTAAGTGAAAAGAGGATGCAGAGGTTATACATGTTTAGATAAGAGTCTTCCTGATAATCTTTGGGTGGAACCAATACATGCTGATATCATTCCCATTATGTAGATAGCTCAAACTAAAGGAACTGGAGGTAGCAATGGGAATGAGGAGAGGATAGCAAAAGGAAAATGCTGATGCAAGGAACTGCGAATGCTGGAATCTTGAGTAAAACACAGACTGCTGGAGTAACTCAGCAGGTAAGGCAGCATCTCTGAAATGAATGGACAGGAGAATGCAGAAAAGAGTCGTAGGTCCACAGTTCAGTGTTAGTGAGGTGATGAGAATGATTGAGAATTAAGCTTCTATGTCGTGCTCTTCTTCACCGTTTCTCCCTTCACCCACCTTAAATCAAACCCATCCCAATGTGGGGGGACCTCACATTGGGATGTAAGACCCCCCACATAGTGAAAGGCTTGGATCGAGTGGATGTGGAGAGGATGTTTCCACCAGTGGGAAAATCTAGGACTAGAGGTCATAGTCTCACAATTAAAGGCAGTTCTTTTTGGATGAGAAGGAATTTCTTTAGTCAGAGGGTGGTGAATTTGTGGAATTCTTTGCCACAGATGGCTGTGGAGGCAAAGTCAGTGGATATTTTTACGGCAGAGATAGATAGATTCTTGATTAGTACAGGTGTCAGAGGTTATGAGGAGAACGCAGTAAAATGGGGATAGGAGGTAGAGATAGGTCAGCAATGATTGAATGACTTGATGGGCTGAATGGCCTAATTCTGCTCCTATCTCATATGATCTTATGATCTCTCGAAACTTAAGTCTAAAAGGAAAGAATGGGCTGGAATGGAGAAATTAAGATTTATTTGATGTATTTCAGAAGTGTGAAATATCTTTTTCATAACTGCACAATATTTTAGTTGATTTAAACTCGGTTATGTGCAGAATATTAGTTGTCATTGGTAAGTTTATTTTCTGTTTACAGCAAGTTTCTTCAATATATAAGACTGAACATCTGTTATTGAATGAGCAAATTCTATCCATTTTTAAATCAACTTTTATAATAACTTCTCATTTATTTTGTTGATGTTTCTGCTTTGGAATTATAAAAGAAAGCTTGCATTCTGCAGTTTTTTTAAATCTTGAGTTGCAATTTCAATTATTGTCATTTTGATTGATCTTTCGGTTTGGACCTATGGGGTATGGAGAGAAGGTAGGTACAGGATACTGAGTTGGATGATCAGCCATGATCATATTGAATGGCGGTGCAGGCTCGAAGGGCCGAATGGCCTACTCCTGCATCTATTTTCTATGTTTCTATGACCTCTGCTCTTTTGTTTTTCTAAAGTCCGTTTGATGCTGTTTATCTTTGTTCTCCTTTCAGGCAATTGCCTACAGGTGTATTTGCTACATGTGGTGGCTATATTTGACCCAATTGTAAATTAACAGATGGAATTAATCTTGGGTTAATTAATTACTCAGTGAAGTTTTCTCAGGGGTGAGTTTAACGGCTTTAGGAGGAAACTTGCACTGTTGTTTATGCACACCTTTTGTTTTCTTTCCTCTATGTCGGGGTCGGCAACCTACGGCCCCCGGGCCGAATGCGGCCCGTAAACCGAAATCATCCGGCCCGCAGGCGGATTTTTTCCCCCGTAATCATCCGGCCCGCCGAGCGCCCCGAGCAGCAGTGACTGGGCGCCGAGCTCTGGCTGTATCACATCCTGCGCAAAGCGACCGGCACGGCTGCGTACCTTTTGTGAACACGTTTAAGAAAGAACTGCAGATGTTGGAAACATCGAAAGTAGACAAAAATGCAGGAGAAACTCAGCGGGTGAGACATGCAAGGATTGCATGAGGCTGTCACACCCGCGGAGTTTCTCCTGCATTTTTGTGTACCTTCTGTGAACACGTGATTTGATGCCTGCCATCTGGGGCAGGAAAATGTGTACACGTGATAGATATGGCCTGCCATCCGCTCACAGACATGTGTCCTGACCCCTATGCAGAACAAGGTTGCCAACCCCTGCTCCATGTTTCCCCGGCTCATTCTTTAAATCTCCCCCATATCCTTTGAGGTTTTGCTCTCCATTATGAGTAATGCACAATAGAGCTGAAAGTTATCAGCTTTCAGGGGCCACTTTAAAAGGAAATTGCTCAAGTGGTTGCCTTAGCAATAAGCTGCAACACAATTACTGTTTTAAGTAATGAGAACGATGTTGGCATCTTCTGCACTCTTGTTTACTTTCCCAATCAATACCACAGCAGTTGAATAAACAAATCTGTAAAGGCAATTTTGATTTGCTGCCATGTAGTCATTTGGGACTAGCTTCTGTCTGAGGAATAATGACTAGATTTTTCAACAATAATTAAAGAAACCTCTCACAAATTTCCAAGGCACTGGGTTTCTGGCCTTGAAGCAGTATTAAAGCTGTAGGTAATGAACAGCTGACTGTTGCCATTAATGATGTCTATTGGCATTTTGCAGTGGATGCTGTTAGATCTAATCTCCTTTGATATGTTTCTCCAAGTTTTTTCAGTTGGTTTCTATTTGAAGAGATCCTCTTTTATGCAAGTCCCATTCCCCAAGGCCAAACCTCATTATTTTTCCAAAGTCCCATTTCCTACGGGTTGTTTTCATGATCTTGCTGGGGATTTTTTTTTAAAATTTTTTGACAGGAAGCATTCTTTGTGAGAAAGTACAAAGATGGACATTGCAGTGTGTTGTTTTGTATTTAACTCATTTTGAATAGCTCAAACTGCAGACAACATTTTGTGTTCACTGTTTTTCTCTCTGTACCCCATAACCTCCAACAAGTTGACTGCATTGACAAGTTGAATGATCGTCACTCCCGCCCATGATTATGTCCTGTCTCGCTGATGCGATCTCCCATGGTTGTGCTGTGCTGTCTGTTTTGTATTTCTGTATTTAGCTTCTCCTTGGTTCCCCACTGTTTCACTGATGGTCATGGTTTTAAAGACACAAAGTTAAACTATTCCACCTTACACTGCAAAGCTCCTTCTGCTTGGCCACTTCCTCTCAAACCTTCTTAAAACTATTTTCAACTGTGTCTTTCACTTTCTACCTATACTGAGCGCAAATCCAATATACGTTTCCTCTTTCTTCTCTTGGATAAGTAAGATATTTCATCAGACATCCTTGCCCCATTGAATTGACCTCGGTAAGAACTTATTCATGAATTATATTAGACAAAAATGCTGGAGAAACTCAGCGGGTGCAGCAGCATCTATGGAGCAAAGGAAATAGGCAAAGTTTCGACCCGAAACGTTGCCAATTTCCTTCGCTCCATAGATGTTTCGACCCGATACGTTGCCTATTTCATTCGCTCCATAGATGCTGCTGCACCCGTTGAGTTTCATCAGCATTTTTGTCTACCTTCGATTTTCCAGCATCTGCGGTTCCTTCTTAAACATGAATTATATTAGACGAGTTAAACTTTATGGCCCTAAGAGAACACATTTCTGCAATTTAACAGAACAATTATTCTTTGTGTTGTACTTGGCAAAATGTTCCCGACCCTATAAAAACTGTAGCCTTTGATTTCCAGTGTGCTGTGCCCCTTTGAATTTTCAGGTACCTATTAAATTCAATCCTTGGACATTTGTTTAATTGAAAACTCAACCTGAAGAACCTATTTCATTGTGGTGATAACTTTTGTTCTAAATTATCACAGGGTGGTACCTAAATGGACTTTGCATTACAATAAATAGATTCTTTTGAGATTGTCAAAGCCGACCACTATATCAAAATGCTTCTCGCAAAAATGTCTGTTGCCATTTCTTGCTTTGTATTAAGAATTTCAAATATCCAGTATCCCTTCATGGTTGAAGTTAAAAATACATTCATATTTTTTGATCAAACCATTGTATTTTTTTTGTGCCTTGCCTTCATTATATATTTTTAAAGATTATCCATTTCCTAAAATTGAGAATGGGGTTAATATTTTTGCTTGAACCCATACAAAATTGTGCGGTTTGAAAATTAGCAACACATTGAATCTCCTCGATCCATCTGCACTGCTCAGTCATTTTTGCTTCAAGCACTTTCAGCTCAATAGCTCTTCTTCCAATGATTTTGGAATACAAGAGGACAAATTTGAAGTGCTGTACTGAGGAAGAAAATCATTGTTTAATTAAAAACACATGCTACATTGTGAGAAAGAAAATAAATATTCCCACTACACCTCAAATGTAATTTTTATGTCTAAATCAGTACAAATAATTTATTACACTAAAGGAATAATAGATGAACTTGTGCGTGAGAAAGAGACTGGATTTAGCAAAGTAGGGTCTCGACCCGAAATGGCGCCTATTTCCTTCGCTCCATAGATGCTGCCTCACCCGCTGAGTTTCTCCAGCATTTTTGTCTACCTTCGATTTTCCAGCATCTGCAGTTCCTTCTTAATCACAACAGCCAGTCTTTTAATGTTGCTTCAGCTTTCAGCAAACACCAGCTGAATTTTAACTTTGGTACCAATTAATATCACCACTGGAGCTTGGGAAAAGTCATTTAAAATCCTATGAAATGTAATCTCCAAATGAAATGTAGTCTCCAGACTGAACAATGCTAGAGAAAATTCAGATAAGTAATTTCTTTCTTTGATCTAAATGATTTCTTTGTGGCGTCACCTGGTTGTTAGGCCTTTACTGAGCGAACCCTCGGCGCTAGGACTGCAGGGTCACATGACTGTGTTTGGCGGGAAGGAGTCGTCACGAGGTTTAGGGGTGTGCCATGGTATATATTCAGAACTATGGAGTACCCTCGCCAGTCGCGTCTGTGCTGTTCTCTGCATTTTACCAGTAAAGATTACTTTGATTCACAATGCTTGGCTTGCTATATTGCTCGCTATATTGGTGACCCCGACGATCCACAACGGTTATTTTGGATTTGAATAATGGCAGCAGAATGCCGTCTCTCTTAAGCTGCCCGTGTTCTGGGCATCGCAGCCTCAAGTGTGGTTTCAGCAGGCCGAGGCCCAGTTCCACATCCGACGCATCACGGCTGATAACACCCAGTATTATTATGTGATCGGCACGCTGGATCAGGAGACGGCCGGTCGCCTGGTCCATTACCTATGTGCACCACCGGATGAGGACAAATACGAGGCGCTTCTCCTGCGTACCTTTGGGCTCGGCCGTCGTGACCGCGCAGCGCGGCTCATGCACATGGACGGTCTCGGCGATCGCAAGCCGTCAGTGCTCATGAATGAAATGCTTATCCTCATGGATGGTTATCAGCCCTGCCTCCTATTCAAACACGCCTTTCTAGAGCAGATGCTGGCGACATCCGCCTGCTCCTCGTGGGTGAAGATTTTGCTGACCCCCTGCAGCTTGTGGAGCATGCGGACGACCTGTGGCAGTCCAAGCAGCAGGGTGGCGTTTCGGCCAATCGGGTGTCGGGGGTGCGGTGGAGACCCCAGCGACCAGGCCCTGCGTCCACCGGGAGCTCGACTGCACCACTGGTCCCAGGGGACCCCGGTAATGGGAAGTGGTGTTACTACCATCAGTGCTGGGGTCCCGTGGCCCGTCAGTGCCGCCCGCCCTGCTCGTATCCGGGAAACGCCGGGGGCCGGCCGGCAGTAGACACTGCGGCGGTCGGCCAGAAACACCGCTTCTGTGCTTGGGACCGACATTCGGGACGACAGTTCCTCGTTGACACGGGTGCGGAGGTTAGCATTTTGCACCAATTGGGGGTCGACACTCGTTCCGGCAAGCGGGGGCCCTCTCTGACTGCAGTAAATGGTAGCTCCATCCGGACGTATAGGGTTCGTACGGTCCCACTCATCTTTGGCCCCTGTCATTTTACCAGGACCATAACGGTTACCGATGACTCCCAGCCGTTGTTAGGTGTCGATTTTCTCCGGGCTCAATCCCTGTTGGTGAATGTGAGAAGGCAGCGCCTCGATCGTCTGCCGTTTTGTTTTCGTGCCTCTGGTGGGGGGGGGGGTCCTGTGGTTAGGCCACTTAATGAGCGAATCCTCGGCATTAGGACTCAAGTCAAGTCAACTTTATTTGTCACATACACATACAAGATGTGCAGTGAAATGAAAGTGGCAATGCCTGCGGATTGTGCAAAACAACAGATCAACAGAACAGAACCAGTATTTAAGGTCATGTGACTGTTTGCAGGAAGGAGTCGTCATGGTTTAGGGGTATGCCCTGATATATATTTAGAACTCTGGGAGCACCCTCCCCAGTCGCATGTGTGCTGTTTTCTGTATTTTGCCAATAAAGATTGCATTAATTCACAATGCGTGGCTCGCTATATTGCTCGCTACATCTTCATCTTTTTAATAACGAAGTTGAATCTTTCAATAAAGACGGCAGACTTTGAGAGAGGAAGCAAACAGCCTCTCAAGTCACTTCCATCCTTGCAATAAATTATGACACGAGTTGATGAAGGGTGGTGGATTGTGTTTGGTTAAGTATAAAACAGATGACAGAAGGAGAGTTAGAGAAGAATGTATGGGCATCGAGGCCATCTTTGGAATGAAGTGTTGCAAATAATGGCACTAAAAGATCAAGGGACAAGATGGCAATAGGACCAGTGTCAGGTGTAATATGCATAGTTGGGGTGGTGAAGTGAAAATAGTCTCTGGGAACTGTATTTACCCTGCAACCCAACGTATCAGAGCAGTTTAGTTTATTGCCACGTGTACAAAGGTTTTGCTTCATCAGTAGCAGCAATGGGTGGGTTCTGACATTACAATATTCTCCCGATTATCCAAAAGACAAGACCCCAGAAAAGACAACGTGAACAAAGAGTGAATTGCAGGAACTGAACAAGAAAGTAATATGAAGTCAGGTCCTGCGATGTTTATCTTTGAAAATGATGAGAGAGCAAATAATAAAGCGTTTGGGATTATAGACTACATAATGGCATTGCATACAAAAAAAAAAAGATTCTTTATAAAAGACTGATTTAGCCACAAATGAAATAGTATTCAGTACTAGTTGCTTTAGTTGGGTGTGAAAGTCCATTGGAGGATGCAGAAAAGTGAGTGGTTATGATTAAGAACTTGCTGTCTACAAGAATAGCAAAGAAGAGTTGATCAGGACTAGAGAAAGGAAATTGTTTCTGGAGTGCAGTAATTAGCAGGGCTCTCCAAGTGTGAAAGAATGAGATTGATTGGATTATTAGCTTAGAAAAATCATCACCTACTGTGCAGAAATTGTCCTAACAATCAAATAAAATGATCCTATTCCCTGTTTTTAGCACCAGGGCAGATTGATTAATATTTCAGCAGAATTATGGTGTTGTTAAGGAACTAATAATTCAAAATCTGAGGATAAGGTTGAAATCCCACAATTAATTGCTTCACATAATTGAATTAACATGAATTATAAAGCTAGTTATTAATGGCAACTGTGGAGTTATTGGGCTGACACAATCAAAATTGGCTCTAATTAGGACAGGAAATTTGCCGTGTAGGCGGGGGGCGGAGGGGGGTTGTGGGGGGGAGTTGTGGGCGGGGGGGAGTTGTGGGGGGAGTGAGCTCGGAGAAAAGACAGGGAAGAGCAATGGGCGAGAGGGGGGTATTACGGGGGAGGGGAGGAGGAGCCAGCGAGGGGGACCAGAGGGTTAGTGACTAGAAGGAGGAGGCGCTGTCCTGAACGGCTGCCTGTCCTGCAGCTGTCCGTTTTTTTTCCCCTTCTTTTTTATTATTTTTAGTACGTTGAGTGTGCAGTCAGGGGGCCTAATCTTTTTATGTGTGGGGGGTGGTGGGGGGGAAGGGGGAAACTGCTTTTCGAGTCCCTACCTGGTCGGAGGGGTTGCCTTCCTCCGAGCAGCGACTTCGACCTGTCCTTGCGGCCTACCAGCGGGTCCTGGAGCGACGTTTCCCTGAGGGGACCTGGCCAGAACATCGGCTTTGGCGGCGGCGCAGAACATCGGCTTTGGCGGCGGCGCAGAACATCGGCTTTGGCGGCGGCGCAGCGCTGGAGCGCTATTGCGGAGCGGGCGATGCCTTTCCTGGGTTTGCCGCGCTGGAACTCCAGTATGCTGGGACCGCCGATAAGAACATTGTGGAGCCGCGGTTCTGTGGAGCGGCCAGCTGCGACGCTGAACGTTACATCTCGGAGCCTGGGATCTCTCGTTGAGATCGCCAGTGTGTGGGGCTCCGTCCGGCGCGGTCTGTTGGCTTGGAAGCCGCGGTCTCCGGTGGGAAGGCGGTCGTTCCTGGCACCCCAAGCCGCTGGGGTTCTCCCGACGCCGGAGTACCATCACCCGGCGAGAACATCGGGCGCCGTGGCAGCGACTGTGGAGGCCTCAATAGGCCCGACTTTGGGTGGACAAGAGGATGGGGACTGGACTTTGTGCCTTCCCCCACAGTGGGAACCACTGTGGGGGGATGTTTTTGTGTTGAACTTCTTTTTGAATACTATGTTGTATTTTTATTAGTGTGCTGCAAGGACATCTGAATTTCCCCTAAATAAAGTTTAATCTAATCTAATCTAATCTAATTGGCAGTGCGATGGCGATTCACAGCGGGCGCTGGTCACTGGTCGTTCTCCTCCACCGGGATCAGAGTCTCCGCTTTCTGTTTGGCTACATCGGCGACATCTCCGACTCTGGGCTGGACTGGGTCTCCGATGTAGGGCTGGGTCTCCCATGCTGGGATGGGCTGGGCAGGGTCTCAGATGCTGGGCCGGGTCTCTGACGCTGGGTCTCCGATGCTGGGCTGCTTGGGGCTGGGCTGCTTCGGGTCCCTCAGAAAATTGTGTCTGGTTGGAAACCTCCACCGGCCATCTTCAGGTCCAGTACAGACGACGTGACAGGTGAAGAGACTAATCCGCTCGGCGCTGAACAGCAGGAGAAGAGATCAATTTGCGCATGCGCGTTTTTTAAGATCTTTTAAACCTAGCTAACTTTTACTACACTCAACCGATCGGAACGAAACTTGGTCCAATCGCAGCATAGGAGAATGGTGAGTGAACTGGCGAAAAATCGTAGCACTAACGTGAACCGTATTTGCGCAACTAGAAAGACCGCACAAACCGGAAGATAACAAGATCAGAGTTTTAGTTATGGATGGATGGGGGGGGGGGGGGGGGGTGGAGAATCTCAGATGAATGGTTTAGGTGTTTGGAATCAAGAGAATGTAAAATTCTTCATTGAAAGTGTTGTAAATTCTAGTTTTAATTTAGAGATACAGCGTAGATACAGGCCTGTCAGCCCACTATGCCCATGCCAACCAGCCATCACATATACACTAGTCCTACTCACAAGGACCAATTTACAAACAACAACTCCATACAGATAGTACCCACAATCAGGATTGAACCCGGGTCTCTGGCGCTGTAAGGTAGCAACTCTTCCGCTCTGCCATTGTGCCAAATCTTTGTAGATTCTACCATTGAGTTACGTCGACATCCTGGCAATGAATCTTTTTATTTCTGAAATTAATTGTTTTTTAAGCATCAAGGTAATCAAAGGATATGGCAAATGGGTAGGAAGGTGGAAGATGAGCTGTGATCTTACTGAGTAGCAGAGCTGGCTGAAAGGGCAGTACAGTTAACCCTCATTACATCAAACTGTAGGGGGAGTGAGTCGGGCGTGGCATCGGAAGCCAGGGCTGGGGAGGCCACGCGAGCTGGGTTGGTGTCGACAGGTCCGTCCCCTAGAATCAAAATCTGTTATAAAGGAGTCCATTAAAATTAGGGTTTATTGTATAGTGAACTCTGATTTCTGCTCTTGAAGGAATTGGCTCCATTCATGCTGTAAATTAAGATTTTATTTTTTTCTTCCTCTTAACCTTTCTTTCAGCAAGCTACTCCTCGGGTAATTCTCCATAGCAGGGAATATGAAGAGGCTCTAGTGGCCTTGTGCATTATGGTGGCTCCTATGGCTCCACATCTGGCATCAGAGTTATGGAAAGGTAAAATCAATTTTTGTGTTGCACCAAAAAATTGTCGTGTTTATCAAAAAGAGTTATAAAACCAGTCCATGACAGTAATACTGAGTTTAACACTGAGAAATTTGAATTTGTCTATCTATTATCGTGAAGGTGGTTTTGAGTTGCGTTCATAATGTTCTATAGTCAGTGTGGTGAAGATACTCCAACAGTGGCATATAGAAGGATTTGCAGAACTTTGATCCGGTGATAATGACAGAATATTAATATTTACTAAGTTGGACCGTGTGCAACAAGAAGGGTAAATTGTTGGTGATGGTGATCCCCTTGCACCTGCTGCTTTTGTTCTTCCAGATGATAGACCTCACGATGTTGAGTAATAGATTAAAGAGTTGATGCAGTGGATTCAGTAGAAATTGCATTCTGGCAGCTGCACTGAAGGGTGTGAAGGTCAATGATGCTGAAGAGGGTCCAATTAAGGGAGCTGCTTTATGCCAAATGGTGATGAGTGTTTTGCGTGTTTTTGGAACTGCGCTCATCCAGGCATGCAAAGATTATTTTATTACATACCTGACCTGTGCCATGTGAATTGTGAAAAGTCTTTGAGGCATTGGGAGATAATCCATTGGATGCCAAACATCTGTTCCGATTAGACATTTTGATATTCTCAAATTGACGTTGAGCATTAAGCTCTCATGTTATCGGCAGCAGCAAGGATTTGGTTTCTCATTGCTACGAGGTGTTTAGAATCTATGATGATAAAGAATACTGCATTGAAATGACAAAGGTCATACCAAAACATGTTTTTGCTGGTGCAGCAGTGTAAATTTGCCTGCTCATACTTTAAACTAAACTAGAAAACACTCAGGTTGACAGTCAAGGGTTCTATTTACTAAAGACACAAGCCGTCACAGTCATGGAAATCATGAATGCTATTTGATAAATTAAAGTAATAAAGAATAGAAGTAGAATGAGGCCATTCAGCCCATCAAGTCTACTCCGCCATTCAATCATGGCTGATCTATCTCCCTCCTAGCCCCCTTCTCCCCACAATCTATGACACCTGTACTAATCAAGAATCTATCTATCTCTGCCTTAAAAATATCTACTGACTTGGCCTCTGGTACATTCTGTGGCAAAGAATTCCACAGAATCACCACCCTCTGACTAAAGAAATTTCTCCTCATCTTCCAAAAAGCATGTCCTTTAATTTTGAAGTTATGACCGCTAGTTCTAGACTCTCCCACCAATGGAAAAATCCTCTCCACATCCAAGTTGGTGGCCTTTTCCTGCTCCCAAGTTTCTGTATTTTTCATTGGATGTGGCTGTTCATGGTAAACCTGGCATTTATTTTGCATTTCTATTTGAGCCTTCTTTTGATCCACTACGTTGAAGGTATTCCCACAGAGTTGTTGCATTGGGGTGTTCTAGAATTTGGACCCAATTACGATGAAGGGACATACGTTTTAAGTCCATAGCTGGTATGAGTTGGTCTGTGATATGTGCTGAGGTACATTCATGTGTTTATTGTTTTCTTGTATGTTAATGAACTCGTAATGGAGCTACACTATCTTAAGATTAATCAATCACAGCTATTGTTTCTCCAGATGACTTCCAGCTGCTGGCTAGCATACAATAACAGGAACAATGAATGCTTATTTAGTTATTTTCCTCCTCCTTCGTAACTGAAGGTCAATTTTAGTGTCTGCCTTACATCACTTGACAATTTGCTTGATTAAATTATAGAACGGCTTTTCTCTCTAAACCACACATCTTGTTCTAGAGTTAGTTATACAACATTAACACAAGCCCTTCAGCCCAACTTGTCCATGCTGACCAAATTGGCATTCTGAGCTCGTCATATTTGCCTGCAGTTAGCTCGCATTCTTCTCAACCCTTCCAATCCATATATCTGTCCAAATATCTTTTGAAACTCGTAATTGTATCCGCTTCTACAGCTCCCCCTGGCAGCTTGTTTCAGATACTTTCTGCAACAACCACCATTAGGTGTCAGCTAAGGCTCATTCATGGACATTACTTTGTTTCTGTGTAGCTTGATTCTTGGCCTTTAGTTGAGTAGAAAATCTAGGTTGACACACCAGTGGAGCACGGTCCAGGCGTGTGTTTTTATAGTTTGCAGTAGTTCATGAGTTCTCGGAGCAGAATAAGGCCAATTGGCCCATCAAGTCTACTCTGCCATTCAATCATGGCTGATCTATCTTTCCCTCTCAACCCCATTCTCCTGCCTTCTCCCCTGACACCCTCACTAATCAGTAGTTTATCAAGAGACAATAAGGTTTACCCAATCTCTTCTGAAGACTCAATTTTTAAATATTCCTATCACCTGTGCTTTTGTTTCACAAATAGTCTGGTAATTTACCGACCGTTAATCGTGCTTTAATTATTTGAAGAACATTTAATAGGCTTAGCGTGATCATCAAAATTAAAGAGCACAGGTTCTAACCATTTGTTCACCAAATCCTTATATAAAAATGACTCTCAAGAGTCATGAGTGTTTAATTGTCATAACTACAATGGAACAATGAAATTGTTTAATTGTCATAACTACAATGGAACAATGAAATTCTTATTTGCAGCAGCATTACAAGACTGTAAACAAAAATACACATTGATAATATGTAATAAACAAAAATTCGATAAATCAAGTCCCAATGTAGTGCAAAAAGCCATCATTAGTGCAACACAAGACAGTCCATTGTTCATAGCTTAATGTTGTATAGTGTTCAAGAGCCTGATAGTTATTGGGAAGAAGCAATTCTTGAACTTGATGTCACAGCTTTCTGATTTTATACCTTCATCCTGATGGTAGGAGTGAAATGAGAGCACAGGCAGGATTCTGCTGCTGAGTTACTCCTTTTGTGTCTATCTTCGGTTTAAACCAGCATCTGCATTTCCTTCTTACTCATTTTGTCTGTTCCACTGCAAAATCTCCTCAAGGTATGTCTACTTTGAAGACGTTCTCCTCCTCTCTCTGACGACAATTCTGCAACATCCTCTCTCGCTACTCCCTCTCTGATTCCTCCTGCTCTATGACCACGTTTTAACCTAGACTCGCTACCACAACCACGTGTGTTTTGTTGGTGCTTGCCTGCGCCTCCATCTTCTACCTCTGGGATTGCAGCTCTGGTTCCAGTCAACCTAGCTCGGACCCAACCCAGATTACAGGTACCGACAGTCGATTTGCTGCTTTTCGCAACAGTTCTCCTTCCGTGCCCTGCATTCTACACTGGCTGCAATGCGCCGGCACCAGCAGGCCCTTGCTCTGCCTCTCCCGCAGCTCCGGGCCTCGCTCACACACACACCTGCAATGGACCCCAACTGTACTTCATTCAACGCCAGATCCACAACCTCAACAAACACTTCCTCGCCTACCTGGTCTCTACCAAGGATCACAAGCTTGCCCGTGTCCAGACTGGTCCCTCCACTGACACTCCTCGACACGGTCGCCCGCGGGCCTGTGTCCCCACCGCTGGACTACGCCGCCTGCCCGAACACCGTGAGGCTGAGATTTCTACCACAAGGAGCAGCACCAATTTCCACTGCCTCTCCAAACTTCACCGCCTTCCCGACCAAACCCAGGCCCGGACCACCAAAACTGCCGCGGCCACCGGCTCTCATCTGGGGCCACCGCTTTTGTCGTCGACTCTCATCACCACCTGTTCTCGGTCTCCTCCATTGTTTCTCCGGGACCACCGATGCTGCTGCCACCGACCTGTATCTCTACTCCAGCCCCCCACGGGCCTCCACCAGCGATTACACCGACCCGTGCCTCTTCACCGCCCACCAACGTGCCGGAGCCATTGCCTCACCTGAGTCCCAGGCTCAGCACCAGGCCCACAGTCTCCACAATGCAGACTCAGCTGGGTCCTACTGCTCCCCCCTCCTACGGGGAACTTCAGTAGTGTTGGGTCTTCCCCTTCTCCCTCTTTTAACCAGGTTACCCTGACCACACCCCACCCATACAATAGTCCTCACGCCCCCCTCTCTGAGCACCCACCACTTCCCGGACCTCCACTGACCCCAATCCCCCCTGACCTCCGCCTTTCTGATACAGAATAGTCTGTCCTCAACAGAGGCCTCACCTTCGTTCCCCTCCGCCCCAACCTCAACGAGTTGCGGGTCCACCACGACGTAGAGTTTTTTTCCCTTCGCCTCCACCGTGCCTTTTTCTATGGGAAGGAGTCCTCACCACCCAATGATGACCCCTCCTCTTGGACTCCCCAGAACTGCCTTCTACCCTCTCTAGACCTCTTTATTTCTAATTTCCGGTGTGACATCAACCTTTTCCACTCCCTTTAAGGGCATGTCCCACTTAGGCGACTCTTTAGGCGACTGCCAGGGACTACTTTTAATGGAATTCACCTACAACACCTGGCGACAACTGACGACAGCGCCCACGACAACACCTACGTCCACCTACGACAACCCACGACAAGAACAATTGTCGCCACTGGCGTCCAAAAATATTCAACATGTTGAAAATGTTGCATCAGTCGCGCAAAAAAATCGCCAACGTGGGACAGGCCCTTTACTTACTCCATCCTCACCCCCCCCCCCCCCCCCCCCTGATCGTACAGCCCTCCACTCACTCTGCAGCAACCCTGACATTATAATCAAATCCGTTGACACGGGAGGTGCCGTGGTAGTCGGGCGCGCTGATCTCTGAGGCCAGGCGACAACTCTCAGACTCCTCCTCGTACTTGTCCTTGGACCATGATCCCACAGATTAGCACCAGGCCATTATCTCAAACTCCATTTCTGATTTCATCACTTCTGTCCTTCCACAGCCTCGAACCTTATCATTTCCCAGCCCCGCACAGCCCAGTTTTACCTTCTCCCAAAAATCCACAAGCACAACTGCCCTGGCAGACCAATTGTTTCTGCCTGTTCCTGTCCCACGGAAATGATTTCCACGTACCTCGACTCCATCCTATCCCCCCCTGGTCAAATCTCTCCCGACCTATGTCCAAGATACCTCACATGCCCTTCGGCTCCTTAATGGCTTACGTTTTCCGAGCCCCCACTCCCTCATCTTTACTATGGACATTCAGTCACTCTACACCGCCATCCACCACCACCACGAAGGCCTTAAGGTCCTCCGTTTCTTCCTCGACCGCAGAACCATCTAATTTCCTTCTACTAACTGTCTACTCCGCCTAGCAGAGCTGGTCCTCACCCTCACCAGCTTCTCCTTTGACTCCTCCCACTTCCTCAGAGTCCAAGGCGTAGCTATAGGCACTCACATGGGACCCAGCTATGCCTGCTCTTTGTAGGGTACGTTGAACAATCCCTGTTCCAGGCGTACACTGGCCTTATCGCCGAACTCTATCTCTGTCACCGATCCAGAACTCACGGACTTCATCTACGTCACCACCAATTTTCATCCTGCACTCAAATTTACTTGGACCATCTCCGACACCTCCCTCCCCTTTCTTGATCTCACAGTCTCCACCACAATAGACTATTGACTGACGTCTATTACAAACCCACTGACTCCTACAACTATCTCGACCTCACTTCTTCCCACCCTGCTTCCTGCAAAGACTCTAACCCTTACTCCCAATTCCTTCATCTGCGCCGCATCTGTGCCCAAGATGAGGTGTTCCATGCTAGAACATCCGAGATGTCCTCATTCTTTAGGCAACCTGGGTTCCCCTCACCCATCATAGATGAGGCCCTGAGTACCCCGCAGCTCCGCCCTTCCTCCCCATCCCCCTCCCCCTAGTCGCAACAGAGACAGAGTCCCCCTAGTCCTTACCTTCCACCCCATCTGCCGTCACATACAACACATGATCCTCCGAAATTTCGCTATACCTCCTCCCTCGACTCTGTCCAGGGACTCCGACATCCTTTCAGGTTAGGCAGAGGTTCACTTGCACCTCTTCCAACCTCATCCACTGTATCCGTTGTTCAAGATGTGGACTCCTATACATCGGCGAGACCAAACGCAGACTGGGCAATCGTGTCAGCCAAGGTATGAATATTACAGCCCAGGGATATGAATATTGATTTCTCCCACTTTAGGTAGCTCCGACATTCCCTCTCTCTCTATCCCTCCCCCACCCAAGTCGCACTAGCTTTTTATTTTCACACTACAAACAGCTTACAATGGCCTGTTTACTTATCATTGTTACTTTTTTGTATATCTTTCATTCATTGTTCTTTATCTCTCTACTTAACCGTCTATATCTCTCATTTCCCTTATCCCTAACCACTCTGAAGAAGCGTCTCCACCCTAAACGTCACCCATTCCTTCTCTCCAGAGATGCTGTCTGTCCCGCTGAGTTACTCCAGCTTTTTGTGTCTATCTTCGGTTTAAAACAGTATCTGCAGTTCCTTCTTGCACATAGACAGGATGGTATTAGTTGCCTTTTTGAGGAGGAAACATTGTTGTCAATTCATACTCATTTGTACTTTGTTGTTGTCTGCTGATAAGGAAGTCAATGATCCAGTTGCATGGGGATGAGAAGAGACCTAGTTCCCTTAGTTTAATGTAATAAAAAGGAACTGCAGATGCTGGTTCAAAGATGGGAATGTTAATCCTGGCCAAATTGGAGAGGCTAGGACTTTAAAATGGGGTAAAAGCTTCAGGGCTGCTGGGAGATTTGGTCAATTTGGAATTGCTCTCTGCAGAACTGGGACAAGCTGCGGAGTGGTGACATTGTGTCGAGAGCCTAGATACAAGTTGCAAGAAAAGAATAAGAACATCTGCAGACACTGTCAATTAGGTGCAAAATGCATTGAATGGATTGGATGGCTGCAAACCAGACATACACCTTGTAAATAATTATAAATAATGTTGCAGAGTTCTACATTGCCGAGTGTTGATTGGATGAGGTATTGAGCCTTGTCTGGGTTTCTTGCAGATCAGGGTAAATGTTTCTGTTGGCTTCCTTGAGAAGTCCTGTTTGAATACAATGTATTAAGCTGCTGTATTATTGGGTTAGGGAAATGTCTGTAATGTATGGGGTTAATCAATATCTGTAATTGGATTATTAATAGACCACCCCGATGTGGTTCGGCCCCTCGAGGTCCTGGGACATATAAAAGTCCGCTATCACGAGGTCCAGCGACGATCTTCTGGGAGAGCGCTTGGAACTGCGCGACCTTCTGGAGTGTCTGTTTGAGCGAGGCCTAGAGGGCTTGATCAGGAAGATACGAGGATCGAGCCTGCGGTGGGATAGGTACAGTAGTTGAACTGTAATTGCGCTTCGTCAAAATAAAGATTAGTTGTTCAAGTGCTTGATTCAGTGTTTTTGACTGAAACTAGACTGGGGGGAAGCTTAGAATGAGCAATTTACAGGCACAAAATGCCAGAGTAACTCAGCGTGGCAGGCAGCATCTCAAGAGAAAATGTATAGGTGACGTTTTGGGTCGGGACTTTTAGAATGTCACCGTTTCATTTTCTCCAGAGAGGCTGCTTGACCCGCTGAGTTACTCCAGCATTTTGTGCCTTTCCCTTAGTTTATCGAATAATATGTTTAGAGGGGATGATGGTGTTGAACGTTGAGCTTTAATCGATGAACAACAGATTTAGGTTTATTTATTATTATTGTCATGTGAACTGACATACAGTGAAAAGCTTTGTTTTGCATGCTGTGTAATCAGATCAGGTAATATTATAATGTGACAGCTCCCCCTCCCTCAGATGACACTCGGATCACCATCACTGCCAGACAGGCCAGGAGAGGCCAAACCTTGAGCTGAGGCCACAATTATATGTAACAGCTGTGTGCAATTAGCTGATATTGGTTTGTAAAAGCAGGCGTTCCAGCCAGAGGGGGGAAGTGAAAGGGTGAGAGAAGCAGGAGAGAGGAAAGGAAGGAAGGAAGGAAGGAAGGAAGGAAGGGAGGGAGGGAGGGAGGGAGAGAGAGAGTTCGAATTTATTTGAAATTGAACTTGAGAGAAGCAGGAGAGAGAAAAGGAAGGGAGAGAGAGAGAGAGTGAAAAAGAGAGGGAGCGAAAAAGAGAGAGAGAAAAAGAGAGAGAAAAAGAAGTGGGGTGGGGTGGCTTCCTGCTAGCTGTGTTCCCCTGTTGCAGATTTGGAGGAAGACTAAGCCATTGGGGCAGACCCAAGACCACCAAGACTGAGCTGCCAGGAAAAGCCATAGACAGCTAGCTAGTGCCTCCTCTGAGGCCAAGACTGAGCGGCCGGGGCAAGCCTAAGACCGCTAGTGTCTTACCTGCCCACAGACAACGAGGGACTGCGCCCACACAGAGGCAAACATTGAGCCACCAAGATAAGACTGAGATAAGACTGAGACCTCTTGAAGCCCTGAAGCTGAACTGCCAGGACAAGCCTGAGATGGCCACTCAAGGGTGAACTGCTGGGAGAAGCCCGAGATCTCCATGCTTCCTCCTTCGAGACCACGAATGAGGTGCCGCGACAAACCCGAGATTGCCAGCTTCTCCTCACATGCACCCTGACGACGACGGACAGCGCCCCCATGTGGACGTGGGCTTACTTGTCACTATCAATAAACCTGAGTTGTGGAACCTGGCATCAACCCTGATACCGCAATAAATACAATCCGGCCAAACTCAGGTACCATAGATTGAGCAAAGGCTAAGATGACAGAGTGTGGAGTATAGTTCACAGCATTGTAGTGTATCAGTTCCATCTACAAAGTCCAAAGTCCACAATGGGGTAGAGGTAAATCGGACTGTACCCAACCTTATGGAAGAACTGTTCAGAACCTGATAACAGAGGGGATGGAGATGTTCCTGAGTATGGTGAGACATGCTTTCAAGCTTTTGTAACTTCTGCCTGATGGGAGTAGGGAGAAGAAGGAATGACCAGGATGGGACAAGTATTTGATTATGTTGGTAGCTATTCAGAGGCAGTGCAAAGTGTAGATGTGGTCAACAGTCTGTGTGATGTTTGGGGCTACATCCACAACTCTGCAATTTGTAGCAGTCTTGAACAGATCTAACCAAGCAATGATGCAACCTGAATCCACTCATTATGCCTAAACCTACCTGATCTCCCAGTTGCTCAACACTTCAACTCCCCCTCCCATTCCCACACTGGCTTTTCTGTCCTGGGGCTTCTCCATTGTTAGAGTGAGGCCCAGTGTAAATTGGAGGAATAGCACCTCATATTTCGCTTGGGCTGCTTACACTCCTGTATAAAAATTGACATCTAACTTCAAGTAACACTTGCCTCTCCATCCCTCCCCCCCCCCCCTCCCCCCGCCCAGTTTTCCAACTAGTCTGACTGTCCTCATTTACATTTTATTTGTTTGCTTTATTGTTATTCTCCAAGCTAACAATGATCTATTCTACATATTCCTTGACCTTCATCCCCTTTGACTCGTTTTCACACCTTACACGTCCTTATCTCCGTATCTCCCTCTCCCCTGACCCATTCCTTCTATCCAGAGGTGCTGCTTGTCATGCTAAGGTACTCCAGCATTTTGTGTCTTTGTTTTCTATGGGGCATTGGAGATGTGCTGAATTTCCTCAGTCTGCTAAGGAAGTAGAATCATTGGTGGGCCTTCTTGGTTATCGTATTAATATGGTTGGTCCCCGACATCGTTGGTAATACTAAAGCCAGGGAAATTGTAGCTCTCAACCATTTCGGCACCATTAATGCTGGTTGGGGATTATACCCCACCATGCTTCCTGAAGTCGATAATTATCTGCTTCATCTTGCTGACATTGAAGCAGAGGTTATTGTCTTGACACCACATTACTAAGTTCTCTAACTCCTTCCTGTACTCCGTCCCATCATTCCTGATTTTGCCCACCGCAGCAGTGTCACCTGAAAACGTGTAGATGGAGTCGGAGTCGAATTTAGCTGTACAGTTGTGAGTATATAGGGAGTATTGTTGGGGACTGAAAATACATCCTATTCGGGCACCAGTGTGGAGAATTATTGTGGAAGAGATGTTGTCACCTATCCTCACTGATTGTGGTCTGTGGGTCAGAAAGTCGAGGATCCAGTGGCAGAGGTGGGGTTGATTCCTAGGTCCTGAAATTTAGTGATGGGTTTGGACAGGATTATGGTGTTGAAGGCAGAGTATAGTCGATAAATAAGAGTCTAACGTACGAGTCCCTGTTGCCTAGGCGTTCCTAGTGATGGGGGGATGACGTCTGCTGTGGACATGTTGCGACAGTAAGCAAGCTGCAGTGAATCAAGGAAGGCTGGATTTAATGTGCGCCATCACCTGTCTGACGTTACGCGTTCTTATTTTACAATTGGTCTAGTGCAGAGTGAAGAGCCAACAAGATTGCACCTCCTCCCTCCCCCCCTCCCCCCCTCCCTCCCTCCCTCCCTCCCTCCCTCACAGTTAATCTATTGTAGACAAATTATGTGGGTCCTGTACTTATTGTGGTAAGAGTTGATATGCACCATAATCAACCTCTCAAAGCAATTCATCACACAGATGGTGGTGCCACCAGTTGGTAGTCATTGAAGCATGTCACCTAGGTCGAGTTTAATAATTTAGTGTGATAGGTTTGGATTGGATTATGGTGTTGAAGGCAGAGTATAGTCGATAAATAGTCTAACGTACGAGTCCCTGTTGCCTAGCTACATAGCTAGATAGGCCAAAGCTACTTATAAAAATCAAGCTTAATGAATATATATTTTTAATTGAATTGAATTGAATCCATTTTATTAGCCAAGTATGTATACATACAAGGAATCTGCCTTGGTGCCTTGCACTTGTGAAGTAGTATTTGGACCTTCCAGTAATGAATGTCTAAAATGCTAAACCATTAGCCAATATGTGTTTTAACTCTATCCAGTAAGGACTGGCTCGTCTACCTTTACACCGTTCTGCTGTTTTTCATTTGTTCTATTTATTGTTGTATCTGACATTAGTGGATGCTATTCACTTTGAGTTTCATGTGCACAAGGAATTTCATTGCACCTTGGTGTATATAACAATAAACTAATCTGAATTTATTCCTTTCAATTATCTCATGTCCTTCACTTCCTTGTATAGTCATACTATCCTGCTTTGCAAATTACTTTTGAAAGGCATATTGAAAGAGATTTTACTCAGAAACATGCTTGAGTTCAGGCAGTGTTACAAGACACAAATCTGTTCAAGAATATAATTGGCAATAGAAGCAATGCTATTACATCCAAAAAGGCCGCCCTTTGAATCCCCATCTTTTTCTTCTTCTGGATTGCATCCAACTGTCGTCTTACCTTTCTGATAATATTTGCTTCAAGGGGCCCCTTTCTAGTATGAGGTCGTTTCATAGTGGCAAACTTGCAAATTCACTCTCATGAAACTTGTCTTGAGTGTGCAGGTTTTCAATTTTTCCCAGAGATTTAAGTCCGTCCTGTCAGTTCCACGGTACTATGTGTAAGAAGGAACTGCAGATGCTGGTTTAAACATAGAAATATAGAAACATAGAAAATAGGTGCAGGAGTTGGCCATTCAGCCCTTCGAGCCTGCACCACCATTCAATATGATCATGGCTGATCATCCAACTCAGTATCCTGTACCTGCCTTCTCTCCATACCCCCTGATCCCTTTAGCCACAAGGGCCACATCTAACTCCCTCTTAAATATAGCCAATGAACTGGCCTCAACTACTTTCTGTGGCAGAGAATTCCACAGATTCACCACTCTCTGTGTGAAAAAGAAAATTCTCATCTCAAGTCAAGTTCAAGTTCAAGTTCAAGTGAGTTTATTGTCATGTGTCCCTGTATAGGATAATGAAATTCTTGCTTTGCTTAAGTACACAGAAAATAGTAGGCATTTACTACAAAACAGATAAATGTGTCCATATACCATGATATAAATATATACACACATGAATAAATAAACTGGTAGTGCAAATAACAGAAAGTGGTTGCTAATAATCAGAGTTTTGTCCGAGCCAGGTTTAATAGCTTGATGGCTAAGGGGAAGTAGCTATTCCTGAACCTGGTTGTTGCAGTCTTCAGGCTCCTGTACCTTCTACCTGAAGGTAGCAGGGAGATGAGTGTGTGGCCAGGATGGTGTGGGTCTTTGATGGTCCTAAAAGACTTCCCCCTTATCCTTAAACTGTGACCCCTTGTTCTGGACTTCTCCAACATCGGGAACAATCTTCCTGCTTCTAGCCTGCCCAACCCCTTAAGAATTTTGTAAGTTTCTTTAAGATCCCCCCTCAATCTACTAAATTCTAGCGAGTACAAGCCGAGACTATCCAGTCTTTCTTCATATGAAAGTCATGCCATCCCAGAAATTAGTCTGGTGAGCCTTCTCTGTACTCCCTCTATGGCAAGAATGTCTTTCCTCAGATTAGGAGACCAAAACTGTACGCAATACTCCAGGTGTGGTCTCACCAAGACCCTGTACAACTGCAGTAGAACCTCCCTGCTCCTATACTCAAATCCTTTTGCTGTGAATGCTAACATACCATTCGCTTTCTTTACTGCCTGCTGCACCTGCATGCCTACTTTTAATGACTGGTGTACCATGACACCCAGGTCCCGTTGCATCTCCCCTTTTCCTAATCATCCACCATTCAGATAATAATCTACTTTCCTGTTCTTGCCACCAAAGTGGATAAACTCACATTTATCCACATTATACTGCATCTGCCATGCATTTGCCCACTCACCCAACCTATCCAAGTCACCTTGCAGCCTCCTAGCATCCTCCTCACAGCTAACACTGCCCCCCAGCTTCGTGTCATCCGCAAACTTGGAGATGTTGCATTCAATTCCCTCGTCCAAATCATTAATATATATTGTAAATAGCTGGGGTCCCAGCACTGAGCCTTGCGGTACCCCACTAGTCACTGCCTGCCATTCTGAAAAAGACCCGTTTACTGCTACTCTTTGCTTCCTGTCTGCCAGCCAGTTCTCTATCCACATCAATACTGAACCCCCAATACCGTGTGCTTTAAGTTTACATACTAATCTCTTATGTGGGACCTTGTCGAAAGCCTTCTGAAAGTCCAGATATAACACATCCACTGGTTCTCCCTTATCCACTCTACTTGTTACATCCTCGAAAAATTCTATAAGATTCGTCAGACATGATTTACCTTTCATAAATCCATGCTGACTTTGTCCAATGATTTCACCACTTTCCAAATGTGCTGCTATCCCATCTTTAATAACTGATTCTAGCAGTTTCTCCACTACCGATGCTAGACTAACTGGTCTGTAATTCCCCGTTTTCTCTCTCCCTCCATTTAAAAAAAAGTGTGGTTACATTAGCTACCCTCCAATCCTCAGGAATGACTCCAGAATCTAAAGAGTTTTGAACTGAAGATTGACACAAAGCTAGAATAACTCAGCGGGATAGGCAGCATCTCTGGGGAGACGGAATGGGTGACGTTTTGGGTTGAGACCCTTCTTTTCTCGACCCGAAACGTCACCCATTACTTTTCTCCAGAGATGCTGCCTGTCCCGCTGTGTTACTCCAGCTTTTTGTGTCTATCCATGGTACTATGTGCTTGCCACAATCCAGATCAAATCTGGCTATGAAAATGGAAGCACAATAGACTGCAGATGCTGGACTCTGTAGCAGCAGCAAAAAAAAAAAAAAGAGCAGCTGGGGGAACTGCAGTAGAGTTCACTTAGTTCTTACCTTTCAGCCCACTAACTCCATATCCAGCACATCATTCTTTAACATTTCCACCAGCAACATCATGATCCAGTGCGAACTCCATCATCAAGTTCGCTGACGACACCACTATTGTGGGACGTATCACTGATGGGGATGAGTCAGAGTACAGAAGAGAGATCGAGCAACTGTCCATATGGTGCCAGCGCAATAACCTGGCCCTCAACACCAGCAAAACCAAGGAACTGATTGTGGACTTTGGAAGGAGTAGGATGGGGACCCACTGCCCCATTTATATCAACGGGTCGATGGTTGAAAGGGTCAAGAACTTCAAATTCCTGGGCGTGCACATCTCTGAAGATCTTTCCTGGTCCGAGAACACTAACGCAATTATCAAAAAAGCTCATCAGCGCCTCTACTTCCTGAGAAGATTACGGAGAGTCAGTTTGTCAAGGAAGACTCTCTCTAACTTCTACAGGTGCACAGTAGAGAGCATGCTGACCGGTTGCATCGTGGCTTGGTTCGGCAATTTGAGCGCCCTGGAGAGGAAAAAACTACAAAAAGTAGTAAACACTGCCCAGTCCATCATCGCTCTGACCTTCCTTCCATCGAGGGGATTTATCGCAGTCGCTGCCTCAAAAAGGCTGGCAGTATCATCAAAGACCCACACCACCCTGGCCACATACTCATCTCCCTGCTACCTTCAGGTAGAAGGTACAGGAGCCTGAAGACTGCAACAACCAGGTTCAGGAATAGCTACTTCCCCACAGCCATCAGGCTATTAAACCTGGCTCGGACAAAACTCTGATTATTAATAGCCACTTTCTGCTATTTGCAGTTTATCAGTTTATTTATTTATGTGTGTATATATTTATATCATGGTATATGGACACATTTATCTGTTTTGTAGTAAATGCCTACTATTTTCTGTGTGCTTAAGCAAAGCAAGAATTTCATTGTCCTATACAGGGACACATGACAATAAACTCACTTGAACTTGAACTAACATCAGTCACATCTTCCCCTCCCCTTTCTGCTCTCTGTGACTCCATGGTTTGCTTACTCCTCCACATCCATCCCTCCCCCAAACCCGACCACTTTCCCCAGCCACTATAGGAGGTGTAACACATGTCCCTACACCTCCTGTGACCTAAACACCATGTGAGACAGAGATTAACATGCACCTCCTCCAACCTTGTCTATTGAAGTTAGTGCTCTTGAAGTGACCTTCTCTGCAGCGGTAAAACCAAATGCAGGCAAGGCGACCACTTTGCCGAGCACCTGAGCTTTGTCTGCTGTGGTCATTAGATCCCTGGTTGTCAGCATTTCAATTCCCTTTTTATCCCAGATCCACCTGGCTGGCCTCAGCCACCTCCCCTGCCAGGTTTAGGCCAAACACAAACTAAAGGAATTGCACCATGTATCCTCCCTGTGTAGTCTGCTCTTCTGCCTGAAAATCACCTTGTATTCTGTTGTGGTGCCCAATTGCATGAACATTAACTTCTCCAATTTCAGGTGACCCTGTGTCCTTTTCTCTCATCACTTCTGAAGGCTGGCCAATTGTGTTTTATTGTCATATTTTCTGAAACAGATCAATTCAATTTTTATTTGCAGCAACACATCAGATATCTATTTATCACCTCGAAGCCAGTGTTACTAGCTGCACCCTTCGTTTTGCCATCTTGTTAAACTGAGTTATTTTGCCAGTCTAATTCAAGAAAACTTGATTCAAACCATTGCTGCTGTTGAAATCAATTCTTTATTCAGCGCCGAGACTAATCTCTAAACCTTCCAACACAGAGCTGAAAGCTCCAGGACAGGTCCAAAGAACTAGTAACTTTGGTACAAACTTAATGCATCATATAGGTATTAGACAATTATGGTACAGAAGGTGTGGCAAACTATTAACCAATCATTATGGTTTACCATACATTAGCTTATTTGCACTAACTAACCAACTAAGTCCTTTCCAGTGATTGACAACACATATAGTCACATGATTTTCCCTTTTCTGGCCTCTTTACAACCCTTCGTTTGCCTGTGGTCTAACTTTACCCTCTTTGTTCAAAATCATTTTATTTCAATGAAGTATACCCACAAAAATATAAAATCAATTCTCAGAGACCACCTCTCAGAATATAAAATACACATCATACAGCAATCACACAATACATACACACAAATAATTTCCCTACAACTACATAGTTAAAATACAGTTACTTATGGATTACAAAGATTAAATATGAGTTTTGTCCCATTCTTACAAAGTGGTAAAGACTTAAGTTATTTCTAATCACACAATTCCCAACTCCAAGCACACAAAGGCCATATACTTGTCACACTTGATAAATTATAATTGCTTCTTACCAAGCTCGGGTCTAGTTTCATTCTGAATTACAACCTCCCCCTTGCTCATCTCTGGAATGTAAGGCCTCTCTATGACTTCTTACTAATGACATTCCACACAGCAAATGGAAGATTACTATATGCAGACCCAAATCGTTTGGCTTAGATCAAAACAGAGTTACTTTCTCAGTTTTCTATAAACATAAGAAATCATCCTTATACAAAGGTCACACAACCATCACCCATGCCTTAACTCTTTAACTCTGACTCCAAATCACAGACTATTATCTAGCCTTGCTGTCTAAGACCCAACATAAACAACCACAAACCTTCTTTGTGACGCACTTGAGCTCAAAGATGTGTCATAAAGAAAGAACAAATGGTGCCTATGTCCTGGGAAGAGACCCTATTAACAACCTAAACCAAATACAACTTCTGACAGCGTTATAGCTGCTTCAAAGCAAACAAAGCTATGCCTATTCAGATTAACATTTCCATGTTATGATAAGCCATCTGTTCTCCTGTGAGTGTGTACTTTGTATTTTATTACTTTGTGGGGACATGTATTTCTGAAAACCCCAAACCCTTCTCTTGCAACTCAACATAAGTTCCTCACACTAAAGTTATTATCCGAGCAATTCCATTACATAATATTTCCTCGGGAAGATTGTTCCCGATGTTAGGGAAGTCCAGGACAAGGGGTCACAGTTTAAGGATAAAGGGGAAATTCTTTAGGACCGAGATGAGAAAAACATTTTTCACACAGAGTGGTGAATCTCTGGAACTCTCTGCCACAGAAGGTAGTTGAGGCCAGTTCATTGGCTATATTTAAGAGTGAGTTAGATGTGGCCCTTGTGGCTAAAGGGATCAGGGGGTATGGAGAGAAGGCAGGTACGGGATACTGAGTTGGACGATCAGCCATGATCATATTGAATGGCGGTGCAGGCTCAAAGGGCCGAATGGCCTACTCCTGCACCTATTTTCTATGTTTCTATGTTTAATACTGGCTACTTCTCCGTAATCCTTTAGTCAAGATGAATGGTATCGGCCCAAAATGACAACTGTCCATTTCCCTCCACAAATGTTGCCTGACCCTCTGAATTCCTCCAGCTGCTCTTTTTATTTTATCGATGATGAGAATTGCTCAGATAGTTCACTGAATGTTGTACGTGGGAAACAAATGCCCACCCACTGTAGCCTCTTCCAGCAAACCTTGTACCTTGACTCCTGGTACTCCTCTGGAAACGAGGTTTGTAAATACTCAAGCAGTACAACTCTACATTTACCATTTTAATTTCCACTTCTTGAAAGAACCTACCTGCAGCGTCATCCTCACCGTAGTAAACCTGAGACATTTTGAAGAGTGAAAAATAAATCTAAAATGTAAAGCAGATAGGGGTCAAAGAAATTAATGTGAGGTTTTAGTAGAAATGTTTAAATATTATCCCAATTGAGCATATAAATCCACCTATCTGAATCCTAAAATATAGTTCATGGAACATGTGAATGGTATGCTTATTGGAGCGCCATATCTAAATTTGGTTTCCTGAAATGTAGTGGTCAATCCTACCAGTTAGTTTGGTTTATTATTTGGAATAATATTAAAAGCTAATAAATCAATGCCACCTGGAAGCTTGTGTTGTGCAAATTAGCTGCTATATTTCCTGTCTACAGCAACAACTCTCTTATAAAAAGCACTTCATGGCTGTAAAAGATAATGAAAGGCACTCAAGGAATGTATGTTTTTGCTTTTATAATTGTGATAACACTCAAAAGTATAATTTATATTAAAGTCACATAATTCAGAGCCTGATATGACTGGATTTCTCTGTCTAATGTTGAGCGGGATTGGCACCATGGTTCTCCATTGTCTCATGGCTTGTGATAAATAAACATTAATTTCCTCAAGGTGTTGCCATCACCATCATCGCCACCTGATGTATTTTTGGGAATCACAATTTTATCTTTACATTAATGCACAAATTAATGTGTTTCTTTACTTTTCAGGTCTTTCCAGTGCTCAAAATAAGTTTTCCACTCTCTGTCAATGGAACACTGGTGTACTTCTTCAACAATGGCCAAGGGTGGACCCAGTGTATATGCAGCAGCCAGACACTGTGCAGATGATAGTCAGGGTAAGAGCAGAAATGTGAAATAACTCTTCCGCATGGTATACTCATATATAACTTACTTTTTGTACAATTCCTCTTTTTCTTCCACTACACAGAACTTATTGCTCTTCTTTGCATATTTGAAACGTTCCAACTTATTTTGTTCCATAGACATAGACATAGAAAATAGGTGCAGGAGGAGGCCATTCGGCCCTTCGAGCCAGCGCCGCCATTCATTATGATCATGGCTGATCGTCCCCTATCAATAACCCGTGCCTGCCTTCTCCCCATATCCTTTGACTCCACTAGCCCCTAGAGCTCTATCTAACTCTCTCTTAAATCCATCCAGTGACTTGGCCTCCACTGCCCTCTGTGGCAGGGAATTCCATAAATTCACAACTCTCTGGGTGAAAACGTTTTTTCTCACCTCAGTCTTCTCCTTGTATCTCCAAGATGGGTGATAGATTGGGCCCAACATTAACAGCTACAAGCCTTTGGCATCAATTTTTTCTTTACGTAACAGGAAGAGGCCATTCATTTCTAATTTCATCCATTTTCTACCATGGTTGATCAATGGACTAACCTCCTATATCCATCTTCCTGCTGCGGAGGGTCTCTGTGAAGACAGGGAAACGTTGAGGCATGGATCTATCAGTGAGTGGGTCACAATTCTCTGATTCCAAGACACAGTGGATGGATATTTTCTAATGCTCTCATTCACCATTTGATTCTCAAAATAGAATATGGAGCAAGTAACTTTTTGTTTGAATCGTAGTAATCGCAATTGGGAAGAAAAGTGAGAAAGGAGATCACTTTTTCGTAAGTTTTCTCCCAGTATAGGAAGGAAATATAGTTTTGCTGCTGTAGTTCTGAACTGTAGTGGCTGACAGTGCCCCTTCCCTTGGTCCAAGTATTATCTGGGTCAGTAGATAGGATTCCTTTTCTGCATTTAAGTCAGAAACTTGAGGTTAAAACCAACAGAAACATACTTGTTGGGTTAATTAGTAAATCCCCAGGAGCATCAAAATAATATTTCCCTCAAGACACCCTCGAGAGATTTGAGTCCAAGATTCAGGCAGAGCTCTGCTGCAGTCTGGAGGGTAGTACCATGCTGTCACAAATGGTATATTTCAGATGACATTTTTAACCAAGGCCCTACTTAAGACTCCCATTTGAATATTAAATATATCCTTGACATTATTTGCATATCATGGGAGTACTACCTAGTGTCTTTGCCAATATTGTCGCTTCGACATCACCAGAAGCAGACAGAATTTAATTTTCTCACCATATGGTTTTGCAAGAGCATAAGAAATAGAATCAGGAGCCGACGTTTATGGGCCTGAGAGGACTGCTTCAACATTCAGTACGATTGTGGCTGATCATTACTATTTTACTTCTCTATCCTCATAGTCCTCAATTCCTCTAAAATCCAGAAACCTAGTGTCTTTGTTTTCAGTAAAATCAATAACTATACTTCCACGGCACATCGAGATAAAGAATGACAATGATTAATTCTGCTCAGAAAAACAGTACTGCTCCTTGATTCAGTCCTAAATGGCTTCCCTCTTATTTGGAAATTTTGGACCCTAGTTCTGGACTCCTTAGCTATGGGAAACTCCTTCCTGCATCTACACCATTGATAATGAGGACAGATTTCAATCTAATAAACACTATAGAATAGAGATAGACAGCATCTCTGGAGAGAAGGAATGGGTGACGTTTCGGGTCGAGACCCTTTAGTTTAGTTTAGAGATACAGTGCGGAAACTGACGAGTGATCCCCGCACATTAACAGTATCCTACACACATCAGGGACAATTTACGCATACACCAAGCCAATTAACCGACAAGCCTGCACGTTTTTGGAGTGTGGGAGGAAACCAAAGATCTCGGAGAAAACCCACGCAGGTCACAGGGAGAACATACAAACTCTGTACAGATAGCATCCATAGTCAGGATCAAACACGGGTCTCCGGTGCTGCATGCGCTGTAAGGCAGCAAAGCTCAGTCTTCAGACTGGTTAGGGATGAGAGGAACGAGAGATATAGATGGGGAGCAGCACCAACCATCGCCCCTCCGACCACCCCCTTTCCGATATGGAAAAGTCGGTCCTCAAAAGAGTCATCACCCAGTGATGACCCCTTCTCCCGTCTCCACTGGGACTCCCCACAATGGCCATCTACCTTCTCTAGACCTCTTTATTTCTAACTGCCGGCGTGACATCAACCATCTCATTTTGCACCACAGTTTGATTCAACCCGTCAAAGCATAATCAACTCTTTGCCATCTCTGCACACTTCATGATCAGTGTCACTCATATTGCCTCACTGGGCGATCTCCCAAAAATATCCTTCCAAGCGCTGCTGTCATGTTCCACAAAATCAAAAAAACAACTCTGCCACCTCTCTTACCTGCCACTCTGTCTATCTTGTAGTGTCTTCCCGATGGAACATTGAGCTGCCAGTTCTGCCCCTCTCCTATCCATGTTTCTACTGGCGATAATATCCCAGACCCATATAGCCTCAAAGCTGCCCTACTCAAAATAGCTACCTGAGTACAACTGGAAAATCTCACCACCAGGATATCGGTGTTGTTCCTGTTTAGATGCAACCCATTCTCATGTATAGATCCTATCTTACTTGAAAGAGAACACAAGTAAGATAGGTACTCAGAAGGGTTTATAGTAGTCTGGCAAGGGTTGGGATGCAAAGCAATAGTGTGGCACATGTGGAAATAGATCCTGATACAGATATTATTGTGTGTTAATTTCATAATAGGCATCAGGGGGAGAGAGAGGGAAGGCCTCCCCACTCTTCCCCCCCCCCCCCCCCTCCCTTCTCCTCTGTACTAGCTCCTTGGCCATGCTGATATTTTTAGCATCTTGGTTTTGCTAGCTCGTGGCACAGGGAGTAATCCTGAGATAATAATCCTAGAAAGAAGGGTCTCGACCCGAAACATCACCCATTCCTTCTCTCCAGAGATGCTGCCTGACCCGCTGAGTTACTCCAGCGTTTTGTGTCTATAATCCTATAGATCCTGCTTATCAGTTTCAAACCTAATCCCTAAATTCTCTTTACAGGACATCATCTCTCTTCCTACCGCTGTTGTTGGTACCCATATGGACCATGGCCTCTGCTGCTCACCATTCCCTTTCAGAATGCCCTGGGCCAGTTGTGAGGCATCCTTGGCACCAGGGAGCAACACATGGTCTCTTTCATGGCCACAGAATCTCCTATCTATTCCCATGACCATAGACTCCCCTATCATTATTGCTTTTCAAGTCTTTGCTCTACCCAGTTTTACCGTAGAACCAAACATGGAACTATTGATCTCGCTGCTACTGATATTTTCCCCTGAAGCTATTCCCCCTCTCACCCCCCAACAATTTCCTGGTACTGGATACTACTGTACTTGCTTGAGAGGGGTATAGCCACAGAGGACACCTGCACTATCTGCCTACTTCTCCTGATGGTCACCCAATTTCCTGACTGAACCTGCAAAGTGACCACCTTCCTGATACGACTACTCTCTGCCTCCTAAATGCTCAGTGTGACCAACTGGTGCTCCAACCGATCCATGGGGTCTGAGAGGAGCTGCAGCTGGATACACTTCCTGCAAAAAGAGTCAGCAGGGACACCTGACTTGTCCTTGATATCCCACATCCGGCAGGAGGTGCACACCACTCCACTGACTAACTTGACTGCCCTTAGAAGAAAACTGAGAAAAATAATAAGACCCACTGTGCCTTTACCTTTGTCTGCTTGCCGTCCTCACCGGAGCTCAAATTCACCAAAGCCAACTCTTAGACCACCACAACAATTGGGCCTCAAAGCTGCCCTGCTCAAAATAGTTACAAAGTGGGAATCTTGAAAGTGGCTTTGACGATCCATGGAGAAATCTGTCTGCAAAAGGCTATAATTTCAAAAGCATCTTTCACATCTAATTTATATTTGCTGATGTGAAGAGTGATAATGCAATGTATGTATGTCTGTGACCAATTTTGCTCAACTCTTCCCCAACAGATCAACAACAAGGTCTGTGGCTCGGTGAATGTGCCCCAACATGTGGTGAAGAATGCAGAGCGGGTGCAAGAGCTGATCCTTCAGAGTGAATTAGGGATCAGGCAGCTGCAGGGTCGCCCCATCAAGAGAGCCATCCTTTCTCCCAGGGCCACTCTCATCAACTTTCTAGTGGAATAATAAACTTGTGAATGCAACCTTCGTGACAGGTGTGAGTTAAGTCATCACTTTAAACATTGCTAGGATATCAAGAGGTGGACCCTCAAATTACCAAGATCGTTCTGATGGTTTGTATATTGTTGCAATCAGCTGCTTACTCCAGTCTGGAAACCTTCAGTAAAGGTGGGGACTTACAAGGCAGACAGATGATGCCTTATCTCCTTGATGAAATGCTGTCAATAATAATGTTGATCATTCACTCTTGGCTGGAGTATAGGACATGTGATAGAACACTGCTGCAATGGACAGAAGACCGAAGTTCGAAAGTCAACAATTACAGATGCTCGAAATCTGAAAAAAACCCAGAAAAGGGCTGGATAAACGCAGCATATCAGGCAGTGACAATGGAGAGAGAAGCAACATTACTGTTTCAGATCAATGATTTTTTTCTGAGTATATTCTTTATATACGAAACTGAAGTTGTTGGTTTGTGTAATCAAAGTGTTTTGGACAAATACTGTACAATATTATATGATCTCCAAGTCAAAATTCTCCACATTTTATGTTCCATCCATCTTCAATTATTTTGCAAACGCAATGAATTAACATCAAAATAAACCAAGTCCCAGGAGTTTTTGTTTAATGATGAGATAAATAATAAAATAAGACGGGAATTTTTAGAAGTAATATTGCACAAACAAGCCCATTTTCCCCATTCAATGTAAAAATAACATGTGTGATTATTTGTGTAGGAAGGAACTGCAGATGCTGGTTAAAATAAACTGATGATAGACACAAAAAGCTGGAGTAACTCAGCGGTTCAGACTGCATCTCTCCAATTGGTTTTAAGTTTTATGTAACAGTGTTTTATACAAAAACAAAATACAAGTCCTAGAAATCGGTAATAAAAACAGAAAATCTCAAAACTCCAAGTTGTCAGCATCTGTGGATTAAAATGGTTCAAAGGAATGGAAGTTAATGGTTCAGGACAGTGCATGAAACGACAGAGCATTGACGTGAAACGTCATCTTTTTTGTCTCTTGCTGAAGATTACTGCCTAACCTACTAAGTATATTCACAAGGAACTGCAGATGCTGGTTTCCAAAAGAAGACTGAGTCCTGGAGTAGCGCGGGGGGTGGGAGTGGGGGGGTGGGGGGGGTTGTGGGGGGTCAGGCAGCATCTCAGGAAAACATAGATAGGCAACATTTCAGTTTCAGGACTCTTCTTTTTAGACTGACCACTGCTTTAGTATATCCACTACTTTATTTCAATGTTGTTTCATGTTCCTGTGTTTATCAGAGGGTGAACATAAACATTTTCTTACTGATCTATATCTGACCGTGGCATTTTCTGATGACTGATGTGAATTCAATAGATTTTTAGGGAATCCCTGGAATACCAAACATGATCCTTTCGCCCATTTTTCTACTGTAAAACACTGTTAAATGTTCCTACCACTCTCCGTCAGTTCAATCATCCCAGATGACAATCATAAGATCATAAGTGATAGGAGAAGAATTAGGCCATTCTGCCCATCAAGTCTACTCCACCATTCAATCATGGCTGATCTTTCTCCTTCCTAACCCATTCTCCTGCCTTCTCCCCCTAACCCCTGACATCTAGATCTCCATGTTGGATTTTCATTATGGCATGTTTCTTTTGTGTTTTTTTTTACGAGTATTGGGTTGTTAATGCATATTAATCTCTGTTACAAATTTCATAGTAAAGTCTAAACCTTCACACTTCGATTTTTTTTTCTTTCTCTGTTTGTTGTTTAACAAATTGCTGCTGGCTCTGTTTCAGTAAACATGCAAAATTGCCTCAGAGGCAATATCATTAGAGCTGTAACGTGGATAGTGTATTTCAGGAAGGGTTCCAAATGCAACAATCTGCAGACGAGGCTTGTAAAAACTTGAAGAAGGAGACAGTGCACACTCCAGGATCTCTAGTGAAGCAGCCCTATAACTGTGATGTATACTATAACACAGTGCTTAGGCAATGAAGCAACAATGGGTGACCATCAGTGCACAAATGGTAAAAAATAAAAAGGAAAACCAGCCTTTATGTACAATGGACAACCTCCAAGGTCTTGACTATTATTTGGAACATAGAAACATAGAAACATAGAAATTAGGTGCAGGAGTAGGCCATTCGGCCCTTCGAGCCTGCACCGCCATTCAATATGATCATGGCTGATCATCCAACTCAGTATCCCGTACCTGCCTTCTCTCCATACCCTCTGATCCCCTTAGCCACAAGGGCCACATCTAACTCCCTCTTAAATATAGCCAATGAACTGGCCTCGACTACCCTCTGTGGCAGGGAGTTCCAGAGATTCACCACTCTCTGTGTGAAAAAAGTTCTTCTCATCTCGGTTTTAAAGGATTTCCCCCTTATCCTTAAGCTGTGACCCCTTGTCCTGGACTTCCCCAACATCGGGAGCAATCTTCCTGCATCTAGCCTGTCCAACCCCTTAAGAATTTTGTAAGTTTCTATAAGATCCCCTCTCAATCTCCTAAATTCTAGAGAGTATAAACCAAGTCTATCCAGTCTTTCTTCATAAGACAGTCCTGACATCCCAGGAATCAGTCTGGTGAACCTTCTCTGCACTCCCTCTATGGCAATAATGTCCTTCCTCAGATTTGGAGACCAAAACTGTACGCAATACTCCAGGTGTGGTCTCACCAAGACCCTGTACAACTGCAGTAGAACCTCCCTGCTCCTATACTCAAATCCTTTTGCTATGAAAGCTAACATACCATTCGCTTTCTTCACTGCCTGCTGCACCTGCATGCCCACTTTCAATGACTGGTGTACCATGACACCCAGGTCTCGCTGCATCTCCCCTTTTCCTAGTCGGCCACCATTTAGATAATAGTCTGCTTTCCTGTTTTTGCCACCAAAATGGATAACCTCACATTTATCCACATTATACTGCATCTGCCAAACATTTGCCCACTCACCCAGCCTATCCAAGTCACCTTGCAGTCTCCTAGCATCCGCCCCCCAGCTTCGTGTCATCCGCAAACTTGGAGATATTGCCTTCAATTCCCTCATCCAGATCATTAATATATATTGTAAATAGCTGGGGTCCCAGCACTGAGCCTTGCGGTACCCCACTAGTCACTGCCTGCCATTGTGAAAAGGACCCGTTTACTCCTACTCTTTGCTTCCTGTTTGCCAGCCAGTTCTCTATCCACATCAATACTGAACCCCCAATGCCGTGTGCTTTAAGTTTGTAAACTAATCTCTTATGTGGGACCTTGTCGAAAGCCTTCTGGAAGTCCAGATACACACATCCACTGGTTCTCCCCTATCCACGCTACTAGTTACATCCTCGAAAAATTCTATAAGATTCGTCAGACATGATTTACCTTTTGTAAATCCATGCTGACTTTGTCCAATGATTTCACCACTTTCCAAATGTGCTGCTATCCCATCTTTAATAACTGACTCTAGCAGTTTCCCCACTACCGATGTTAGACTAACTGGTCTGTAATTCCCCGTTTTCTCTCTCCCTCCCTTCTTAAAAAGTGGGGTTACGTTTGCTACCCGCCAATCCTCAGGAACTACTCCAGAATCTAAAGAAAGGAACAAAAGGAAGTTTTGCTGCATTTTGTGTAGAATGTCTCCAACTCTTTCTTCAGGTTTTATTTTGATCGGGCAACATAATCATAACAGGAGCATAGCAAGAAAAAGTGCATTTTAGCCCTTTGAATCATTTTTTACTTTAAATGAGATCAAAGATAACGTTGCCTAATTCCAACTACCTGTATTTTCCCTTTACCCCTTTACAATTGATTAACAAAAAAATCACTGAGTACCAATTGCTGTTTGCAGAAGGAACTACCAATTTCTACTGCCCTGTTTTGGTTGGGAGGGTTTCCTGATTTCACTCCGGATAGGATTCACTCTAATTTTTAGATTGTACTCCTCTGTAACAAATAAAACCCTCCAATTAAATTACATTTAAAATATTCACCACGGATTGTGTGAAATCTTAGTACGGTGTTGCCTAGAAAAATGGGCTTGTTTGTGCAATATTACTTCTAAAAATTCTTTGTGATAAGGAAAAAAAAACTGCACAATCTGTAAGCCTGAAATAAAAACAAATTCTGGAGACAGCAGGACAGGTAGCAGAATTAATGTTTCATGCCTCTGACCTTTCTTGACAACGAGGAAAGAGGAGGGAAAAAAATGAACACAAGAAAGCAGGAGCAGGATTAGTCCAATGGACCCTCAAGCCAGTCCTTGATTTCAGCATATGACAATACAATAGAACATTTTCTTGCGTATGGCGTGCACAGCCTAAAGTTGTAGGACAACTTGTTCTATTTGATTGTGCACACCAGGTTGATTGCATTCGTCGAAACAGGGTGGACCACGTGAAGGTTGCAATCTTCCACCCCAATACAGTAGATGACCCCAGCTGATCTCAACTACTCTCCTGTGCCATTTCTACATACCTTTCATATTCCCCAAATCGTAAAATATTTATCAACCTCCACCTTAAATATTTCTAAGCTTCCACCATTTGCCAGTGCAGAGAATGTTGAATAGTTACCATTGTTTGTCATTTGACCTGTATCTCAGCACTTTTACCCTGTCCACCTTAGACAACTCTTCCCTCATACCATTATAATTGCCCTTTTTTAAATTGAAGATACTAGCATGGACTTATGGTCTTCATGATTTTAACCTACAAATTGATCGGTTAAAACAAACCAGCAAGAGTTTCATTGAAGAAGAATTTATGGATGGTGTAATGGATGGCTGTTTAGAGCAGCATTTTAAGGGACCTATCTGGGAACAGGCTATTTTAGATTTGGCCTTGTGGAAAGGATTTATTAGGGAACATGTAGTTAAAGATTTCGAGGGGGTAGTGATCACGATATGGTAGAATTCCAAATGGGGAAGTTGGAGAGAAAAATGTCCTTGATGCCCTTAGGCATCGATTTATTGAGAGGTCTGATTTTGGGGGTTTATATTTTACTCCCACCAACTCCCTGATATTCATGATTTCAACCCGAACTGCATGTCAAGCAGCCTCTGCAGAAAGAGGAACAGAGTTAAGGTTTTAGTTCAAAGAGCCTTCGACATGATTGGGAAAGAGGGAATATATGGAGGGGCAGACAGCACTAAGGGCACTAAGCACCCTGGTGCAAAATGCAAATAGCATCTCACCCAGAAGTGTGAACACCGAATAATGGAACAGTAAAATACATATATGTAATTTTCGGGGGGGGGGGGGGGGGGGGGGGTTATCAGTCACTGAGGGAAGGAGAGGAGGGGAGGGGGGGGGGGGGGGTGGGGGTGTGGTGACTGGCAATCACCAAGGTGCAGAGTTAAGTAGGGTAACAGCCGCAGGGAAGAAGCTGTCCAAGGTTGGGGAGGGGGACGGCTTTGGAAGCTTCAGCCCGCAACAATGAAGGCTGTCTTGGGGTTGTGAGTGTTGTTTGCCAATGGCAGTATGCAGTTCTTTCATTGCAAGCTTAGCATTAGCATCCGGAGGAATATGGGCTGCAGTCACAACAGTGGAGGTAAACTGTCTGGGCAGATAGAACGGTCTGCATTTAACCATGAATCCAGGGTTGTCATGGGGATAGGTTGTAGAAATAATCGTTTTGATAGGTTAATGGAGTGGTCAAGAGAAAGTGAACTGAAGGCTGTTGGAGATTAAGAACACAAAGGAATATGAAAAGGAGTGAAATGCGTGACTTAGCACTATGACCATCATAATAGACACAAAGTGCTGGAGTAACTAAGTATGTCAGGCAGCATCTCTGGAGAACATGGATAGATGATGTTTCGGGTTGGGACATTTCCAGCACTTTGGGTTTTTTTTGTCAAATAGCATCTAGAGTTCCGTGCATCTCCAGTATTACAGATGTTTAATTTATAGTAAAAGTTGCCCGTTCTGATGCAGAGTGGGAAAGTGAGTTGGAGATTCAAGAGGCCACAGATAGAAACATAGAAAATAGGTGCATGAGTAGGCCATTCGGCCCTTCGAGCCTGCATCGCCATTCAATATGATCATGACTGATCATCCAACTCAGTATCCTGTACCTGCCTTCTCTCCATACCCCCTGATCCCTTTAGCCAGAAGGGCCACATCTAACTCCCTCTTAAATATAGCCAATGAACTGGCCTCAACTACATTCTGTGGCAGAGAATTCCAGAGATTCACCACTCTCTGTGTAAAAAATGTTTTTGTCATCTCAGTCCTAAAAGATTTCCCCTTTATCCTTAAACTGTGACCCCTTGTTCTGAACTTCCCCAACATTGGGAACAATCTTCCTGCATCTAGCCTGTCCAACCCCTTAAGAATTTTGTAAGTTTCTATAAGATCCCCCCTCAATCTTCTAAATTCTAGCGAGTACAGGCCAAGTTCATTTCTTCATATGAAAGTCCTGACATCCCAGGAATCAGTCTGGTGAACCTTCTCTGTACTCCCTCTATGGCAAGAATGTCCTTCCTCAGATTAAGAGACCAAAACTGTACGCAATACTCCAGGTGTGGTCTCACCAAGACCCTGTACAACTGCAGTAGAATCTCCCTGCTCCTATACTCAAATCCTTTTGCTATGAATGCTAATATACCATTCGCTTTCTTCACTGCCTGCTGCACCTGCATGCCTACTTTCAATGACTGGTGTACCATGACACCCAGGTCTCGTTGCATCTCCCCTTTTCTTAATAGGCCACCATTCAGATGCTGTAATCTTGAGAAAAAAACAAAGAGATGGAGGTCAGGCAGCATCTCTAGAGGATAATGCAATATCATTATGAAACATAGAAACATAGAAATTAGGTGCAGGAGTAGGCCATTCGGCCCTTCGAGCCTGCACCGCCATTCAATATGATCATGGCTGATCATCCAACTCAGTATCCCGTACCTGCCTTCTCTCCATACCCTCTGATCCCCTTAGCCACAAGGGCCACATCTAACTCCCTCTTAAATATAGCCAATGAACTGGCCTCGACTGTCTGAAGAAGGGTTTCGGCCCGAAACGTCGCCTATTTCCTTCGCTCCATAGATGCTGCTGCACCCGCTGAGTTCCTCCAGCAATTTTGTGTGGCCTCGACTACCCTCTGTGGCAGGGAGTTCCAGAGATTCACCACTCTCTGTGTGAAAAAAGTTCATCTCATCTCGGTTTTAAAGGATTTCCCCCTTATCCTTAAGCTGTGACCCCTTGTCCTGGACTTCCCCAACATCGGGAGCAATCTTCCTGCATCTAGCCTGTCCAACCCCTTAAGAATTTTGTAAGTTTCTATAAGATCCCCTCTCAATCTCCTAAATTCTAGAGAGTATAAACCAAGTCTATCCAGTCTTTCTTCATAAGACAGTCCTGACATCCCAGGAATCAGTCTGGTGAACCTTCTCTGCACTCCCTCTATGGCAATAATGTCCTTCCTCAGATTTGGAGACCAAAACTGTACGCAATACTCCAGGTGTGGTCTCACCAAGACCCTGTACAACTGCAGTAGAACCTCCCTGCTCCTATACTCAAATCCTTTTGCTATGAAAGCTAACATACCATTCGCTTTCTTCACTGCCTGCTGCACCTGCATGCCCACTTTCAATGACTGGTGTACCATGACACCCAGGTCTCGCTGCATCTCCCCTTTTCCTAGTCGGCCACCATTTAGATAATAGTCTGCTTTCCTGTTTTTCCTGTTTATGAAGAAGCATCCAGACCCGAAATGTGGTCTGTCCATTTCCTCCACAGATGCTGCTTGGCCTGTTGAGTTCTTCCATCACTGCTTGATGCTCGAGGGAAAGTGGGTTAGTCATGTTGTAGATTTTGATATTGAATCTGGAAGGCTGCAATGTTCCCAGAAGGAAGATGAGTGCTGTACCTCAAACATAGATTGGGCTTTGGTATAGGATGCCACAGACAGGTAGGTGTTTTGGAAATATGTTTCTGCGTCTTTAATGGTTATGAGTTTAATCTTTCTTACCCTCTCTAACAGCAGTGCTTGCGTCATTTAAACACAGGCTACAGAGGTTTAAAAAAAAGCAGCTGACTGCGACCTTTTCAAGGACAGTTAAAGACAGGCAATCAATGCTGCTCTTGACAGCAAATCCAACACCATGAATGGAATAAAATCATGCTTTCTAAACCCTCTGTAACCATTTGTTCATAAAACCCAACTCCTCTGCCTTTATTTCCATTTCTCCATTTCCTGTAAGCTGATATTGTAAATGGTTCTTCTTCAAATACTTGTTCCATCCCTTTCCTAGTTATTGTGGTGGCGCAGCGGTAGAGTTACTGCCTCAGCGCTAGTGACCCGGGCTCAATCCTGACTATGACCGCTGTCTGTATGGAGTTTGTACATAACCATAACATCCTGCTCACCAGACTCAAAGACCTCGGCATTGAAGGCTCTGCACTCAACTGGCTCCGTTCCTTCCTTTCCAACAGATCCCACTTCATCTCTCTCCACAACCACACCTCTGCTACAGCCACAGTCACTCAAGGCGTTCCCCAAGACTCCGTACTCGGCCCCCTCCTCTTCATCATCTACATCCTCCCCATTGGTCAGATACTCCGCCACTTCAATCTGGACTTCCACTGTTACGCTGATGACACCCAGATCTACCTTGGCACCAAATCCCCCCACAATTCCCCCCTCTCCCATATCAACTCCTGTTTGTCAGCTATAAAAACCTGGATGCAACATAATTTCCTCAAACTCAACAGCGATAAGACAGAATTCCTCCTCAGGCTCCAAAGCCACACTCAGCAAAATCAATAACCCCACTCTCACCATCGACGGCACCACTGTCTCCCCATCTCCCCAGGCCCGCAACCTTGGCGTGATCTTTGATTCCACCCTCTCCCTTGAGCCTCACATCCGCCATGTCATTAAAACCTCCTTCTTTCATCTCCGCAACATCGCCAAACTCAGACCCTCTCTCACACCGCCCGCTGCTGAAAGACTCATCCATGCCTTCATCTCCTCCCGACTGGACTATTGCAACTCACTTCTCCTTGGCATCAGCTCCACCTACATCAACCGACTCCAACTGGTCCAGAACGCAGCCGCCCGACTCATCACCCATACCAAATCCTGGCATCACATCACTCCAGTCCTCAAACAACTTCACTGGCTTCCCATCTCCCACCGGATCACCTACAAAATCCTGATCCTCACCTACAAAGCCCTCCACCATCTGGCCCCCCCATATCTCATTGCCCTCCTCTCCCCCTACCAACCCTCACGGTCCCTCAGATCCATGTCAGCCGGTCTCCTCTCCATCCACAAGTCCAACCTCCGCAGTTTTGGGGACAGAGCCTTCTCCAGGGCAGCTCCCAGGCTCTGGAACTCCCTCCCCCAACTGATCCGCAATTCCGTGTCCCTCACCATCTTCCAGTCCTGCCTCAAGACCCATCTCTTCACCTCTGCCTATCCTTAGCCCCATGTCCCCCTCCCTTTTCATCTGTGCATTAATTGCCTCATACTGTTTGTATTGAATGCTGTCTTTACTTTGTGTACTAGTCATGTCTCTACTATTTATTTAATTCCCCTTACATGTTTTTCCTCTACCTGCTCAATTTTTGTAAGGTGTCCTTGAGACTCTTGAAAGGCGCCCATAAATAACATTTATTATTATTATTATTATTATTCTCCCCGTGACCGCGTGGGTCTTCCCTGGGTGCTCCGCTTTCCTCCCACACTCCAAAGATGTACAGGTTTGCAGGTTAATTGACTGGTTAAAAATTGTAAATTGTCCTTAGTATGTAGGATAGTGCTGTTGTACGGGGATTGCTGGTCGGCTCGGACTCGCTGGGCTGTATCTCTAAACCAAACTAAATTATCTCCAATAACTCTTTCATTGATCCCTTTGTTATTGTATTTTCCCCCTTGTCTCCAGTCTGTTTGACAGAAAATAGACACCACTATAAACCATGGCTATTGAGCATTGCTTGTGGGTTTTTACTGTGCAGCATAACACTGCATTCTAAGGTTGTAATGTAAGTCATGCAAATATAATTATTTTCAGATGTCTAACTGCAATGCCTCTCATGATATTTACAGTAACGTTTGAACTCACAGTCATACTTTTTTAAATATCATGACACAGACCTAATACATCTCAAACTGGATGTTGAGCAATACTGGCAGAAACAGCTGTCATGGGTGCGGTCGCCATTAATTACTGTTATGACTCAGTGTAACATTGCCACCTCTGAGTCAGAATGTGTGTTTGAGTCCCAGTCCAGTGTCTTGAGCTCAAAGATGCTGTTGCTTCCTGTGAAGTATGGTGGTGGTCAGGAGATGTGAGCGTGTATTGGTGTTGTGGGGGAGGGCAGGTAAGTGCTGCACAGTCAGATGTGCTCTCTATCATATCAGACATTGAAATGAGGCCCCAAATGCTCCCTCAGATGGATGTAAGATATCCAAAGGCCTTATTTCTAAGAAGAGTTTTCTCTGGTTTTCTTGGCAATATTTATCATTCATAAGCATTTCCAAAAAAGACTTTATGACATTATCACACTACTCTTTATGGGAGCTTGCTGAATGCAAATTAGCTGCTGTATTTTCTACAGTGCAACAATAACTGTACTTTAATGCTATCTCCTTGGCTATGAAACACACTGAAGACTATCATCTCTTAATAAGAACAGTGGATGTGTAAAGTCCTACTTTTAACAAAATATTTGCAACCATTTATTTCCCATCTGTAGATGTCTTTGTGTGAAGAATATCTCAAATTGCAAAATGAACTGTTAGAAATTTCGGTGGATCGAATATTATTCAGTGGAGGTTCCAAGTAAGGAAATGACAGCAACTGATTCCATTAATGCACTGTATTTAATGTAGCAACAGGAGTGGTATGAAATAGAAATTGGAGCATTGCCATAGCAGAAATTATTAACTGTAAATGGAAGCAACAGTCAACAGGTCAGGCAGCATCTGTACAATGACAAAGAACGTTAATGTTTCAGTTTGTGGACCATTTTGTCCATGTTCTATCGAAGGGCCTTTGACCTGAAATATTGACTCTCTTTCTTTTTCCACCAATGCTACCTAACCTGCTACTGTTTCCAGCATTTTTTAATTTTTATTTCATACTTCCAGCATATGTATTTCTTGGTTTTCCAAAGACGTCATGACGGATTACAAAATCCTTGGTCGTATGAGTGTAATCCACAAGATACGTAGAGGCAGGGAGGTCTACGATGAAAGGTTCAGTGACTAGGCCCTTGGCAGCTGAAGGCATGGCTGCCAGTGATCGAGTGATTAAATTCACAGACGGTCAAAATACCAGGACTGCGGAGGGTTATAAAGCTGAAGGAGGAGATTGGGGGTGCAGTGGGTGTTGCTCTGGGACTGATGGTATTTTTGTGGTGCTGAGGATGATGTTGAGAACGTGACATCAAAACATAGAAAATAGGTGCAGGAGGAGGCCATTTGGTCCTTCGAGCCAGCACCGCCATTCATTGTGATCATGGCTGATCGTCCCCAATCAATAACCCGTGCCTGCCATCTCCCCATATCCCTTGACTCCACTAGTCCCTAAAGCTCTATCTAACTCTCTTAAATCCATCCAGTGATTTGGCCTCCACTGCCCTCTGTGGCAGGGAATTCCACAAATTCACAACTCTTTGGGTGAAAAAGTTTTTTCTCACCTCAGTCTTAAATGGCCTCCCCTTTATTCTAAGACTGTGGCCCATGGTTCTGGACTCGCCCAACATTGGGAACATTTTTCCTGCATCTAGCTTGTCCAGTCCTTTTATAATTTTATGTGACTCAACATTAAGGATGGTAATTATAAGATCAAAGGACCATTCAACAGAGTGAATGTTCTTCAGTGAACACGTGTGTAGTGTGAACAGAATTTGCTGTGCATTGGAGATGGGCAGCAGCATTTTGTATGAACTCATGCTTAATGGAGCAGAATGGAGGGGGGGGGGGCAAGAGTGCATTGGAGTTGTTAAATCTAGAGGTACTGAAGGTGTGCGTGCAAGCAGCAAATGAACTGTGGTAGGTCTGCCCCAGGGCAGCTGTGGCTACAGAAGTAGCTCACCACCACCGAGTGTGACTGAGGAGTGTATGAATAATGCAATGTAAAGCGCCTTGATTATTCTAGAAAGGCGCTATATAAATCCCATCCATTATTATTATTATTATCATGAATGTGAGGCACAAAATACATGTCTGGCATGACACCAAGGTTGCGAACTGTATGGGTTCGACACTAGTCAGGAAGGAGTCAGTAGCTGGGGGACAGTGTGTGTGACCAAAATGGACAGCTTCGGTCATCCTACTGGATTTCTGCTCATTTAGTGCTGATGTCAGGATGAACAACGTGACATGTTAGACGCAGCAAAAGCAAGAACCAGATTATGATTAAATGAAATAAAAACAGAAAATTGTGGTTAGCAAGTATGTAAAGAGAAACAGTCAACATATCAAGTGAAAGATCCTTTGCCAGAACTGGGAAAGCGAGAAAACTGTTTAAACGTACGGTTGGAATTAAGAAAAGGAATATCTCTGATCAGGTTGGGCCACGATTTATATAACCACCTGATTAATAAGCGAATGAGAACACCATGAAGAAAAGAAACAATGGGACATATTAAAGTTAGGACATGGAGGTTAAAACTGTTGCTGAAAACGGAAACCAAAAGGAGATGCTAGAATTGCCCAGGAGAGGAAAGCTCCATCAATATGACAGGTGGATAACCCAGTGAAGAAGAGGCCAATTCTCATACAAAAGATAAAGTGAGGTATGTGAAATTGTTCTATTTAATTTTGAATTCGGAAAGTAATGATGTGCCCTGACAGAAGGGATGCGTTGTGTTCCTGGTTAGTGCTCTGACTGCAACTGGCCATATCAACTATGATCTCATTGAATACCTGAAATAGAATTGTGATCTGCAGCTCAATGCATTTCAGTCATTGAATGTGCCCATAGATGTATCAGATTAGTTTCCTGATTAGTAATGAGCTTTGCAGTTCAGAAAGTCCAGCGTTTGCATTTCTGCTATTTTGCTGCCATTTGGTCCTGCATAAAGGTTTAATGCTCACTATTGCTTGGTTCATGCTAGTCTGAGTCAAAAGGTTGTGGGCTGAGTTTCACTTCAGTGACAAAAGCACAAACGTTCTGGGCTGTCATCCCTGTCATCCTGGGCAATGATAGCACTCTTCGTTTGGTTTCAGTTTTTAGCAACAGTTTGAACCTCCATCCAAGAGTGCGGAATTATTGGGGGTCCCAGCTTTCAAATTAAATGTTAACCTGGGGTCCTGTCTGCTCACTATGGGTACATACAAATTTTATGGCTTCATTTTGAAGGAGAATAGAAAAATTCCATGAAGTCACTGCGGTAGAGAAGGAGGCCATTCGGCTCATTGAGGCATTACTGGTCGATAAAGCAGATTATCCAATTCGCCAGCTCCATCCCAGAAGTCCTCCAAATGTACTTCTCTTAAGCCTATTCAATTTTCTTCTGAAATTATTGATCTCCATTTCCAGCAATCTTGTCATCAGCAGATTCCAAGCCACTTTCACTTTGCATTAATATGTTCTACTACACTTCCTGTCTGTATACCTTTTCTAAAATCATAAATTGAATTCTATTAGTTTGTGTGCAACCAGTCAATGGAAACAAACTTTCTTTGTCATTTTATATAAACTTTTGTACATAAATTTCAAATCTTTCCTTAATATCTCTTGCTTCAAAGAGAACAATCCCAGTTTCTACAAAAAGTCCTTGCAACTCATCGCCAGAAGTATTATTTTACATTTTTCTCATCCTTTCAATGACTTTCATGCTCTTCCTAAATTACAGCCTTATATTGTTTCAGTACGACTTCCCTGCTTTTGTACTCAGTCCCATACCCTGTATAGAAACATAGAAAATAGGTGCAGGAGGAGGCCATTCGTCATTCATTGTGATCATGGCTGATTGTCCCCAATCAATAACCCGTGCCTGCCTTCTCCCCATATCCCTTGATTCCACTAACCCCAAGAGCTCTATCTAAATCTCTCTTAAATCCATCCAGTGACTTGGCCTCCACTGCCCTCTGTGGCAGGGAATTCCACAAATTCACAACTCTCTGGGTGAAAAAGTTGTTTCCCACCTCAGTCTTAAATGGCTTCCCCTTTATTCTAAGACTGTGGCCCCTGGTTCTGGACTCGCCCAACATTGGGAACATGTTTCCTGCATCTAGCTTGTCCAGTCCTTTTATAATGTTACATGTTTCTATAAGATATCCCCTCATCCTTCTAAACTCTAGACACCCTTCTAAACTATTAACCGATTAATCAATTATTCCCTCATAATGACCTGTCAAATTCCTAGATCTATTTGCTCCAACTCTCCAGCTTTATCCCATATTGAAACTCCATGTAAGTGAAGGGAATTCTATTAGTGCTGCAGAAACAAACAGGATATAGCCAACAAAAGCATTAGAGTAAATTGACTTAGCCAAGGCAATGGAAATCAGTAATAATTGATTTTGAACAATAGTACATCATGCAGAATGTATTTACACTTCTGTCTAAGTTTGGCTTTTATATTTTTAATTTGTTCCCTACATTATTGCCCTAGTATCATTGAATCATTGATTAGTGTGTGGGTAGTTTGTGATGAAGTACACGCCTTTGCTGTTTTTATTTGGCCATGTGCTCCTCAGTGCAATCCTGAATGTTGCTCTTCCATTTTAAATATTTCAGGGACAGGGACTCCCACGAGTTTGTACATTTCTTTACGGCAATGAAGCATGATCCAAGTCTCTGCCTGGGAGAAGACTCTCCCATTGCCCTGCCTGTCCCACCAATGAATTTGATGATTTTTTGTGGAGAGAACATTTTTCGATATCTCTGCATAAAGCAGGATGGGAATAACTTCTGCTTTATGCTTTATTTTTCCTGATGCAGGCAAAGGCTTGACTGTAGCAATGGAAGCGTTGGCAAATGTTGTCATTGGTGTCTGCCTTCATAAAAAAGTGATTCCTAAAATATGGAAAGTGGTCATGTTTTCAAAGTAGACAATGAATGTTGGCGGAGCTTTGGTGCATGACCTATGTCTACCAAATGTTTAGTGTAATACCATTTTCTTTCATGAAATATTCATTGATCAATTGGGACGGCCTTCAAACGTGCACATAGATGAGCATTGTCACATACTGTAAATTTTTGATTGAGATTAGGACAACACTGGTTCTGGGGTGGAGATGATGAAGATTGCTATGGATTAAGTCCATTCCAGTGAGGAGTTACAGAGGGGAGCTACAGTTTGCAGAAAAAAAGGCAAAGAAAAGAGTTGGCACAATAACAAAGACTTAATTCTATTTTGTATTGGGTTTGGGTCTGTGGGAGATTCAATGATTAGGATCACAGCCACATGTTCATTGTGCAACAAGCGCAGCAGGGTAACAAGTTTCTGAAGGATTTTTTGTAAGACCCCTTGGTTGAAGGAAATTGGGATGTTTGTGAGGGTGATAAAGACCATGCACAGCATTTAGTGCAGCTCTCCTTTTCCCTGTATTTGTTCCACAATGAAGGTTGTGCTCAATGTTTCTTTTGATCATAGAATCAACATTGTGACTTTAAACTGCAATGTGAAGAATGTAATCCTGTGCTTTGATATCCGTGCTCTCTGTCACCAATATATAGTACATTATATTGTGTATGTGCAAAATTGAAAGCTGAGTTCTAAGTCATTAATGACTCTTTCACAAGAGCACATGGAATTCACCTTTAATTTTACTTGGAAATATAAACTATTCCTTCATCAAACTGGGTCTAAAGCCTGAACATCCCTACCCAATAGCACTGTTGGAGTATTCCACCAAGGCAGCAGCATTGGTTTGAGAAGGCAACTTCCGATTACCATCTCAGGTAATTAAACTTTGTCAAGAAATAGTGGCCTTGCCAGCATTGCCCACATCCCATAAATAAATAAGCAAACGCATTCTTAAAAATAACATACCCACTTGGGATTTTATAGTCAGAACTCATTTTCTCCAGAAATCAGTAAAGAGGGTGCATAGTTTCAGGATAAAGGGCTGAGATGGTGAGCCAAACTGTGATAAGAGGCTTGCAAATCTTTGAAATTCTAAAGAGCTATCGATTGCTACCAGTTAAGTATTTGTAAGGGTGAAACCAAATAGACTTCAAGGACCAAAGAAATCAAAGAATGCAGATGGGAATATAGAGTTAAGGTGGATCTTACTGAGCAATGGGGTACTCTGGAGGAGACATGTGGCCTTCTGCATCTATTCATGTTCTCAAGCAATGAAAGCAAAGCTTCAGAAACATGTTATGAGATATTTCAAATGTGACTTGTGGTGTATGACATTGCGATCCTAAATTTCACCTGACTTAAGCATCCAAAATAATCAATGACACATGGAGTTCAGAAAGATGCAGCGTAGTGGAGGATATTTGATCCATTGTTCCTGTCCTAGTTCTTTGAAACAACAATTCCAATTAGTCCCATTCCTCTCTTATTCGTTTTTTAAATTTTTTTAAATTTTATTAGAAGTAAGTACAATAATGTGGTATCTTGTAGATACCTAATATATATATATTGACATGTTACATTTTATGTACAACTTCTTTTTTTTAGCACTAAAAGAAAGAAAAGAAAGAGAATAGTAGAAAAATAGAGAAGTGCGTGATACCGAATAGTGAGAAGAAGAAGAAAAGAGAGAAAATAGAGAGAGAAAAAGAAGAGATAGAAAATAGGAGATTGAAGGAGAAATAGCTATTTATTATTCTTGACCACCCTTCACCCGATCGTGAAACAATTAATTTCTATGGTTATGTTACACCATATGCTTGTAAGAAGTCGATAAATGGAAACCAAATCATTCCTCTCTTATTCTGCACAGCTTTGGACTTTTATCCTTGTTTAGTATTTATCAAATTCCTTCAAATGATTAAATCTTCTTCCACTGTCCATGCAGGTGGAGCTTCCCAGAGTATTCTCATTTCACCGCTGGTTCCATTGCCAATTATGTAATCAGCCTGATTTCTGATGTACTTAAAAGTGAAGAGTGTTTAGTTATGGAAGTAATTTTGATGGCTCTTTCAAAAGAGAATTTGTTTTTAATTTAATAAATCTAGCGAGGAAATCTACGTTATTGACACAATAGGGATAGATTGAGGAAATGCAGTGAAAAAGTGTTTAACTGATTTTTGAAATGGCAAGACAGCTATTACATAGGAACACTGGTACCCAATGTGCTTCAAAAGAGGGTTAACATATAAAATTACACTATATTGCAGCAGATGATTAAAAAGTTTAGGCAAAGAGATGGGAGTGCAGATAATCTGGTGGGCAGCCAGAGATAGAAACATAGAAAATAGGTGCAGGAGGAAGCCAATCAGCCCTTTGAGCCAGCACTGCCAATCATTGTGATCATGGCTGATCGTCCCCAATCCAGGTTGATCCAGGTTCAATCCTGATGTTGGGTGCTGTCCATGTAGAGATTGTGTGTTCTCACTGTGACTTGGTGGATTTCCACCCACATCCCAAAAGCATTCGGGTTTCTAGATGTATTGGCCTTTGTAAATCCCCCCAGGAATGTAGATCGAATCAGGAATGAATTGATGAGAATGTGGGGAGAATGTGGGGATTAACGGAGGACCGGTGTAAATGGGTGGTTGATGGCCAGAACAGACTGGGTGGACTGAAGGGCCAGTTTCAGTTTTGTATCTGTCCATGTGTAAGAAGGAACTGCAGATGCTGGTTTAAACCGAAGATATACACAAAAAGCTGGAGTAACTCAGCGGGACAGGCAGCATCTCTGGAGAGGAGGAATGGGTGATGTTTCGGGTCGAGACCCTTCTTCAGACCAACCCGAAACATCACCCATTCCTTCTCTCCAGAGATGCTGCCTGTCCCGCTGAGTTACTCCAGCTTTTGGTATCTGTTCATGACTATTACTCTAAATGTTGGAGGAGATAATGAGAGAGGAGCAAGCTCATAGAAAGATTTGAAAACAAGGATGAGAATTTTAAATCGAGGTGTTACCCAAACAAAGAGGTGCATTATAAATCTTAAAAACTCCCACGAGTTTCGTGAACATTTTCCGTGAACAGGTTTCGTGAACAAGTTTCAAGCGGTTAAGAAGCTGCAAGCAAATGTCAGAGACTGGGTAACCTGCAAGATTTTCGTGAACAACCCCTCTCCCAGATGAATCAAAACATATACACATTTTGAATAATGATGCTTGCAATTGCCTCGGGGATATTACTCTCCATGTTCCCTGCTCAAGGTTCACAGAAAGCAGAATAGAATGATCACTTTATGCTCCTGATTTCACAAGTGAGCAGAAAAAACATGTTGCTAACAGACCACATGTTTACAAACTGAACTATGAATTATTTATTCAAAGAAATGGGGAGAGAAGCAAGTTCAAAGAGCAGATAAAATAACAGTATTTTACATAGTTTTCATTGGCAATTTAAAATGTTATTTGGAGACCAGGATAAGCAGAATCAAAGCGACGTAGGACATAAGGAATTTAGGAACCACCTGCATGAATTATTAAAATATCATTGATAGGTACAGAAATCAATAAAGAAAGTTAATGGATGCTGATTTTTATTCACAGAGCATGTGTAATTTCAGACTGGAAAAGTGATTGACTGTTACCTGCCCAGCAAGTTACTCTGTTGTTCAAGAGCAATAAATACCAGCATTGACCTGTATTCTGGTATTGTATTGAATAAAATCCATTAGGAAGCATTTCTGTACCCACATGGTAGTTGAAGTATGGGACACCTCTTCACAATTAATCTGAGGCAAAATGTTATCACATTTTTGAAAAGTTGAGAATTATTTTTGAGAACCGAAGCTATTGAAGTATTTTGGACAAAAACAGGTTCAAGGAGTTAGATGAAAGATCAGCAATGACATTAAATGCAGAAAGTTTCAAGCGGTTAAGAAGCTACAGGCAAATGTCAGAGGCTGGGTATCTCGCCTTTTGTCTGGGCAATACTTTTCACCCATTAGTTCGGTGCAGGTAACAAGTGTGACAAGGTTATTTTGACTTGCCCGAATGCGCACATCCCTAACAATACAGTGTACCCCATTCCAGACAAAGTGGCCCGGGTGGTGGTGGAGGCAGATTTGATAGTGGCATTTAAGAGACGTTTGGATAGGTATAAAGATATGCAAGAATCACGTGCAGGCAGAGTAGATTAGTTTAACTCGGCACAGACATCGTGGGTCAAAGAGGCTTTTCTTGTGCAGGACTGTTTTATGTTCGATGCTGGTTTCAATCCAAACCACAATTGGGTGGACATCCTTTGAAAGGAAACTATTGGAAATCACCCTAGAGATTATTGGCCTTTGTAATCCCAGCAAATTTAAGGAATTTTATTGATATTATTTGATCCTTTAGTAAACCCCCAGTCGACCTCGAGTAAGCCTTTTCATGATTTTTGTCCAGTTCTGAAAAACTGTTCTATCTTTTTCAGTTTATGCTCCACGGACACATATGCACATGAACTGATTTAAACTGATTCTCTTTCACGTTCCTTCGTCTGTCCTTGGCATAGTTGACAGCCCCAACCCCTTAATACAGACATTTAAAATGTACAGACATTTCTTGATATAGACATTTACAATGTAGTAAAGATTATGCAAACAATTGAAAGTTATTTCAAAAAATAAAATAAAAATACACAAAGTTATGATATGACACATAAAATCTATCAAAAGCAATGAAGCAAAAATAATTTAAAAACAAGAATAACACTTTCTCCTTTGCAGGCTGAGAATGTTTGTTGAAATCAGCGTGGTTTCAGATCCTGTGCCAGGGAATCCCAGCAAATCTGCACGTTAGAGGCCAGCGAACTGACAGATTCAGCATCCAGTGCATTTGTGCAAGTCCGCAAATTACTTCAGTTCAAATGGCTGAATGCCAATGATTCCATTTGGAACTGTCTTTTTCAGACAGAGTTATTATTCACCCAACAGAAATTCCACTGAGGAAACCAAGTATGACATTAGGGTAGTTTCTCTTCATAAAGTTTAGTAATTTCTCATCAAACAGGCCACATGTTGCTAAGAGGAAGATATTTGAATGAAGGTCTTTGGCACAGCTATCCTGTCTGCACTCTGTTCCCTGCTCTCATTGGCATAAGCATGTGCTGTGTGTGAGCAAAAACACTTTCCCAATGGCTTCAGTTAGAGGTTGTCCACATTATCAGTAGCTGGAAGATATTGCGTATTTTCAGTATGAAATGAGCAGAGTGCCATGATATCTATAGTACAAGTGTAAGAAAGAGCAAGAGGCAGAAATGGAGAACATTGGAAAGGGGAGAAGGGATAGCACACAGCCCCATAGCCCTGCTCGTTTCTTGACAAAGTCATGATCAGTCCTTACCTCAACACTACTCTCTTGCTCGTTGCCCTGTCTTTACATTTTCTTATTGTGAAAAACCTATCAAACTGACTGGCAAGGTATAAGTGGGGGAGCAGTTTGGGACCAGTGACTATAATTCAAGTAATTGTGGAGAAGGATAGGACAGGTCCACAAGTTGCGATCATAAAGTGCGACAAGACTGATTTTGAAGGTATTAGAAAGTAATTTGCAGAGGTCCAATGGACATCAGTCTGAAGAAGGGTCTCGACCCGAAGCGTCGCCTATTCCTTCACTCCATAGATGCTGCCAGTCTCGCTGAGTTTCTCCAGCATTTTTGTCTGCCCCTGAGGTCCAATGGAGAGTCTGTTTGCAGGTAAGGGGATGGCTGGCAAGTGGGAGGCTTTCAATAGTGAGCTAGCAAGAAGATATTAGCAGCGTGTTTCTGTCAGGGTGAAGGGCAAAGCTGGCATGTTTAGGAAGCCGTGCATGATGAGAGATGTTGAGGCTCATTTAAGGTGAGGAGGATTTAAAAAAATAAATTTAAGATTTGACCTTGTCAAATGCCTTGCTAAAGTCAATATAGACAAAGTCCACTGTCTTGCCACCGTCCTCTTGGTGACCTCTTCAAAAATGGTCTCAGTTTTGTGAGACACCTCAACATGATCACCTCTGATTCTTCTAAACTCGAGCAATATGGCTGATTGTCCTCAGTCCTTCATTAGAGGGCAGTCCTCTTTGCCAATTAATTTATTTAGTAAATTCATACTGCACCAACGTTAGGGCAATATGGCAATCTCTAGATCTGGGGACCATAAATGTGCAAAGTACAAATATGCCATGAACAATCCTGAGAAGATAGGGAGCTTTTTTGTAATATTGCTGTCAGATCTTTTCGATTTACCTGAGATACAGGTTCTTATTTTAATGTCTCATCCACAACATGCTTCTCTGGCATTTTGGCAATGTGGCAATGAAGTTGTCATTGGTTCTTGGGCACAGTGTCCGAGCGTGGAACTTGAATCCTGAATTTTCGAAATCAAAGACAAGAAGGCTACCCACTGAGCCACTATGGCCAAAACAGATTCACACACCAGAAAAGCTAGTGAATTCTTACACTATTTTCTAAGAACACTTTATACTTTCTGACAGTTGGATGCAGCTTGGAGCTCTTTACCAAAGAGTCATCTTCTCATTATTTACACTATGGGTTTTCTCAGTCACTTAGTCAGTCATAAAATCAAGCATATTGTCAAACAAATTGATTAAAATTCTATGATTTGTTAGCTAACTGAATATTTTCAAATATCTTGCCTCTTTAAGCAGAGATAAAGGTTGCAGAATTGTCATCCTTCCAGCAAACATTAGTGATAAGAATGTAACTGTTTAGTATGTAACATTCTGGGCTGCAAAGGAATTTATGATATTGTTCAAATAAGGTCATAATCTCTTACAAATGCCTAACTGCCAGAGAAACACCAGCTTTTTAGAATATTGTTAGTTGGAATACCAAATAAGCATGACATCATCGCTCTCATTGGACTATATTTTCAGAAATCAACTTTATTGTCTCAGCCTTCTCTTTTTGTGAGAAAAAAACTGGATGTGTTTGATCTTCACTGATACTATAACATAAGTTCTGACGAAAGGTCCTGACTCGAAACATCACCAATCATTTTTTACCTGAGATGCTGCCTGACCGATTTATGTTACTTCATACTTTGTGTCTATCTTTGATATAACCAACATCTGCAGTTCTTTGTTTCTACATGAATTCAGGCATCATCTGCGTAAATCTTTTTGTGCTCTGTATAAAATGTCCTTATCCTTTATAATAATGGGACTCCAGGTGTAATCCAACTACAGTTCTAAAGTATCTACGTTTTACAATTTATTTTCATCCCTACCTCTCCAGAAATGAATCCCTTGTTTTGTTTTTATGATCCAAAAACAGCCGATTCATGCTAAAAACACAAAATGCTGGAGAAACTCAGCAGGTTCTTGATTGTCCGGCTCATTGGGTAGAACACTTGCTTTGGAGGTAGAAGGTTTAGGGTCAAGACAAATATAATACTAATGAAGTACTTCTATTGAAAAAGTGAATGAAGATTTCTTGCAGTGCAATGAGGGGAGATGCTCCTATCATTCCCACATTCCTGGGGTAGATACAGTGTAGATTTATTAAAATGTTATTAATGATGACTGAAAAGCAGAGCTTTTCCCATTAAAGTGGAAAAGATTGTGAGATTTGTTCAAGGTGCTCAATATCCTGAATAGAGTAGGCAGAGGAGTTTGAAACCAGACGATTGCGATTGTCAAAAGACCCAGTGAGGAGATAAGGACTGGAATGGTTATGATTAGAAATATACTGCCAGAAAGAGCAGTGGAAGAAATTCAGTTATAGAACTAAATAAATACACAGGGGAATGGATTTAATTGGATGGGTATAAGAGTCGGCACAGAGTCGGCACAGGCATGATGAACTGACTAGACTTCAGTTTTCGATCTCTCTGGTTTTTATCACAGACATGTGGAATTTGCTATGTAGAGTTTGTGTTATTTGAAAGATGAATTGCCAGCAAGAATCACCTGCCTCCCATTCAAGGGCTAGAAGCATAGTTCTGATACCATTCTGAATTCACTTCTTGAATATGGGACTTTCTTTGTCACTGAAATATTCTTTCCATGTTCCATTCCATCATCTTTGGATTATGTTCGATCAGTTCCCCTTTTTAATGAATTCTTTGAGTGCTACATGGATGAAATATTTTACATTTGTAATGACTTGCAGGCTTCGTTCTGGGTCAAAATAGTAAGATTAAACGAGAATTTACCAGTTTGAAGTTTGACCTGTATTTTATGAGGAGTTACAATGAGGGATTACGTGAAGAGCCCGCTCTGCACGCATGCGCGGCATACTTTAAAGCAGCGGTGTGGAATCACAGATAGACATAGTTATTGAAATAAACATAGTAAAGAAAAGGAGACATCAGTTATCAGTTTGATCCATATTATTGAGGGTGGGAGCGGAGGGCACGTAATCCCTCATCGTAACTCCTCATAAAATACAGATCAAACTTCAAACTGGTAAGTTCTCGTTTAATCTTACTATTTTACTTCGGAGTCACGTGAGTGACTACGTGATGATTTTAAAGCTCTGTGATTTCAAACCGTGTAACAGTTATTACTTCACTCACTGCCGAAGTCCTTGAGGGAGGAAGTGTGTTATCGTAATCAACCAATGAATCTGTTTGTAGAAAAACACAACGGTATTTTTTAACAATAACAACAAAGAAATTAAATTGCTCCCCTGGGCTTAAATTAAATATTTGCAGTCTGTAAAATGTTTTCTGCAAATAAAGCAGGTTTTGCCAACGGCTTATTATAAAAAGTTCTGAACGTTCTTTCCCCCCGACCATCCTGCTGTAGCCAGGATGTGGTCTATAGGCACGTCCATTCTTTTGGCCGTCGACGTGGATGCTGCCCTGGTGGAGTGAGATTTGTACATGTTAGTGTTTATCCCAGCAGCTTTTAGCACCTGCTCGAGCCATCTCGAATGGTTTGGCTCGTCACCCGACCATAAGGTTTTTTATGACTGACCCATAAGGCTTTTTCACTCCCTCGAATATTTTTGGTTGTGTCTATGTAGGACAGTAGGTGGGTCATGGCACATAACCGTGGTTCTGGCGGGTAAGCCCGGAATTCCACGACTGGATTAGGTGTTCCTGGTCTGCTCTGTTTGATCAGTCCCTGGATAATGAAAGAGATCTGGTCTGGAGCTGTGATCATGTTGTCCAGTCGCAATAGGTGTAGTGACTGGACCCTCTGTGCAGATACAAGTGCCATCAACATGAGTGTTTTGAGCGTAGATTGTTCCAGGTTGAGGGATCTGGCTGGTGGCCATCCCCTGAGGTATGTCAGGACCACACTGACATCCCATATATGGGTGTACCTTGGTCTAGGGGGGTTAGAGTTGCAAATACCCTTCATTAGTTTGACCACCAGCAGATGGGACCCCATGGCCTGTTGGCCTGGAGCTTGTTTTAAATAGACAGACAGGGCACTTCTAGCTGTGTTGATGGCACTGTAGCTGAGTCCTTTATCGTGGTGAAGGTTCGCCAGGAATTCCAGTACGTTGGTAACTGTAGCGGTTGAGTAGGTGGTCCCTGTATCCAAGCAGTACTTCTCCCACTTTTTGATGCTGGACAAGTACTGTTTTCTTGTGGATGTTCGGAGGGATGTCGTAGTGTAATGGGAACCATGGCTGTGTAGGCTAGTCGGGTACTATCAAAATACCTGAAGCAGAGTCCATTTGTATTTTGCGTAGTACACGGCAGATGAGGCAGAAGGGAGGAAATGCATAGAAGAAGAAATTTCCCCAATCCAGCGCGAACGCATCTACCGCTGCTGCCTCAGGGTCTGGTTCCCAAGCGACATACATAGGTACCTGGTGATTTAGCCTTGATGCAAATAAGTCGATATCTGGCGTGCCATATTGCTTAATAATCTTTGCAAACACTTTGGGGTTTAACATCCATTCGGTGTTGTCATTAAATTTGCGTGACCTGGTGTCTGCCACTGTATTTAGCTTACCTGGCAGGTAAGTTGCTGATAGCCAAATATGTCTTTCGACACACCATTGCCAAATTGTGTTGACCAATTTGTTGCATGATATCGATTTTATGCCGCCCATATGGTTAATGTAGGCCACCACCGTAGTATTGTCTATTTGTAACCGTACATGCAAGTGATGCATATTGGATGCATATGCTTTTAAACCATAAAAGGCACCCAACATCTCTAGATAGTTAATGCCCAGTGTAAGTAGTAATGACGACTCTAGGTTAGTCCATCTACCACCTGTGCTGGATATGGAGTTAGTCGCTCCCCAGCCTTGAGCACTGGCATCTGTTTGGATAACTAAAGTAGGGTTAATGATGATGATAGGGCTGAAACTATGCCAAACGTTTTCTGCCCACCACTGTAGTTCTGATATTGCTTCAGTGGGTAATTTCATGATACGATCATAATGACCTGCATGTCGTTTTAGTGCCTGTACCTTTGCTCTTTGTAAGTTTTGATAGTGCAAAGGTCCAAATTGTGTAGTCGGAAATGCTGCTACCATTTCCCCAATTACTCATGCTACTTGTCGAATAGTTGGTCGCTCGTTGACCATTAAATTGTTGCATGATTGTGCCAATTCAGTTGTTTTGTCTTTTGGCAAAGTTACAGACATGTGGGCTGAGTTAATTGTGAAGCCCAAGTAGTCCATGGTTGTGGATGGCTTCAACTTAGATTTATCTGGATGTAAGACAAATCCCAAGGTTTCGAACAACTGTTTGGTAGCTGACACAGCTGATATGCCAATTCCATGGTCTTGCCTACTATTAAGATATCATCAAGATATGCCATGACCATATGTTTTTGTCTTCTTAATATTGCCAGGGCTGGTTTTAGTATCTTGGTGAATAATCTTGGGGCTGATGTTAAACCATTGGGTAATGCTTTAAACTGCCATTATGCCCCATCCATGTAAATTTCAGGTATCTGCGATGATCCTTGTGAATGGGTACTGAATAGTAAGCATCTTTGAGGTCAATGCTTGCCATGAAGTATCCTTTGGAAATCAGTTGTTTGGCAATAACAAACGTTTCCATTTTGAAATGTACATACTTAACAAACATATTTAGTGAAGTTAAGTCAATGATGATGCGACACCCACCATCTTTTTTAGTTTTAGTGAATATATTTGACACAAATTCCAAGGGTTCATGTTTTGTTTTTTCCCATGATACCCTTAGTGATTAGTCTCACCAGTTCAGCTTGTCCCTCTCGTTTCTCTTTAACTGAGAGGGAAATGACCCTCTGGGGTGAATGTTGAACTGGTGGCAATTTTTCTAGTATAAATTGTATTTTGTATCCACTAATGCTATTGAGTATATACTTGTCACTCGTGATAGACTCCCATGCTTCCTTAAACAGGTGTAATCTCCCCCCTGTTAGTATTGCGCCCCTACTTTCTATATGCTGGTAGGAACCAGACCCACCTACCTCCATGGTTATGGGTGTTTCTTCTGTCTCTTCCCAGATCAGCGAGTCTTGCGCGTTGTCTGACGTGGCGGTGATGTTTGGGGGTGGCGCATTTTCCATGGGGTCCGCTCTGGGCCTTGGTCTAAAATAGACTTCAGGTGGTGATATGCGGACCCCGAGCTTTCACCAGTCCCATAGGGTAGACGTCGACTGGTGGACGCGATGGGGTGCTGCCGCTTGGGTATTGTTGTTTTGGGTTTGCTCGGCCCGGGGCCTGCCCTCATGAGACCGAAAGTTTTCTAGAGGCCTCTTCCATATTCTTTACTTTTTTTGTGAGGTCTTTGCCAAAGAGCAGTGTGTCTGGCTCAGTGGCTGGGGTTTTGCACAACCACGCGAATTTTGGATTTAGGGCAGGTCTTATAATTTCTTTACGGAGGTTATATATCTCGAACTGCGTGTTGCACAACAGCGCGAGAGTTGTTTTTTGGTCATCTCCGTATTGTCCACAGAACGAGCAAATGGTGTGATGGCTGACGTCAGGAGCCTGAGGATCCGCTGCAGTTTCAGCTCCTGGTTCCGAATATTTGTCCCAACGTGCCCCCAGATTTGGCTGTTGACAGCCGGCACTTTGAGACTCACAATTTTCTGGAGCTGTGTACAATTCTAAGGCCTCATTAACCACCTGCTCCTGTAGGGGCCTGTTGGAGAGGTGGTTAATGCTGGCCGCTAGTTTAGGCTCTAATGGCCTTCCTGCACGTGGGGCTGCCATGTAGCGGTCCACCACACCCAGCAGCTCTTCCTGGTCCTGCACCCCTTGCGTACTCCCGACTTCTTCAGCCAGCTACCCCTCTTCCTGACCAGCCCAGTCCTGGTCGTCAAAGCTGCCTTCGGGTGAGGAGGAAGCGATGGCCAGTGCACAAGGCACTGTGGAGGGAGTGCCTGAACTCCCCCTGTGTGACTGCCCCTCACGCAGCGAGTCTCGCTGGAGCACCTGCTCCAGGAGCCGCTCCATGCGGCTCAGGCGGCTGTCTCTCCCCCGAACGGGTGGTGAGACATCCCCGTCCGACGAGTCGGAAACCACCAGCCGGATGCTCTTCCTGGTGGCTATACAACCAGTCCGCTGCTCAGGCGCTAGCGGGACTGGGCTCGGCCCAGTGTCGGGGATGGCAGAGCGCCGGGTAAGCGGTCTTACCGCCTCCTGCCCCCCACAGATGGAACGCTCCTCCGTCGGAGTTGAGCGGGGGACAGATTTCTTCGAGAGCCTTTTCTTCATGTCTGAAAAACAAATCAGAAGGCTCTCCTTGCAAAAGAAAAGCCGACCTCAGAGTAACTTACCTGACGGTCCGTCTTTTAAACTGCAGCGGGAGTGCCTGACTCCCGCTGCGGCCGCTGTTGCACTGCTGAACGCAATGCCGCGCATGCGTGCTGAGCGGGTTCTTCACGCGACTCCGAAGTAAAATCTATCAGTGGTGCTGGACCTCAAGTGTGATTGCGACTGTGAGTCTTGTTTTTTTGTTGTTGTAATTGTTAAGACTGTAGAAATGCAATTTCGTTCAAATCAAGCTGTTTGAATGACAATAAAAGGTATTCTATTCTATTAAGCCCTTGAGTTTTATTTTTGCTCATCCAATGAAGTATTTTCCAGTTAACATACTGATCATGACAAAGAAGAAACACTTGCATTGATATAACTAATTCCATGTTCCTTTCAGTCATCCCAAAGCACTTTATGGTCAGTCTGAAGAAGGGTCTCGACCCAAAATGTCGCCTGTTCCTTCGCTCCATAGATACTGCCTCACCCGCTGAGTTTCTCCAGCTTTTTTGTCTACCTTCGATTTTTCCAGCATCTGCATTTCTTTCTTAAACTTATGGTCAAGTGTAATCACTGCCATATCATAGGAAATGTGATCAATTTGCAGAGCTGTTCTCGCCAACAGCAATGGAATTATTTTAATGTCAATGATAGTAGATATTAGCTAAGACAATGGAGAAAACTTCTAAACTTCTCTCCAGAGATGCTGACTCACCCGCTGAGTTACTCCAGCATTTTGTGTCAGACTTCTTTGAAACATTGATATTGCATATTTTGCGTTCATCTACAAGAGCACCTTGATGTAACCACTATTTAATGGCATCTACATTCATCTCCTTCAAGGTTATGCTGATACAAGAAACTGCAGATGGAGGTTTACAAAAAAGACACAAATTGCTGGAGTAACTCAGCAGGTCAGGCGGCATCTCTGGGAGACTTTTCAGGGCAGAATCTTTCTTCAGACTGATCAGCCTGACATTTTGTGTTGTATTTGGGAAGGTTTTGCTGATTGGGGAGATGACGTAAAGAGAAAGGAGACTTCAAAGAGCATAAACACTCATTATGGACAATTGAACCACAGCTAGATTCTGCGCTGTACATTGTATGTAATTTTATCTAACATCAGCTTTTAAAGAATTGGCACTAAACATTGTCATTCAACGGTTTAGCTGCTGTCTTGTAAAGGCGCAGACCTTTAGAATTCTAATTGGTGCTAAGTTAATGCAGGCGGTGGTCAATTATCATTTAATAATGTGTAGGAAAGAACTGCAGATGCTGATTTAAATCAAAGATAGACACAAAATGCTGGAGTAACACAGCAGGACAAGCAGCATCTCTGGAGATACTCCAGCATTTTGTGTCTATCAGCATTTAATAATAGTTTGTTTCCCCACTGGGGTTTTGATGAGTGAGAGGTGATTTGGGTGTCGAATGGGATAGTGGAGGATGGAGTTAAGGGAAAGGGTTTCTTAAATGTGTGAGCGTAGAGACAGAGGGGTGTAAAATGAGGGTAGAAGCAATAGGTAGCAAGGTGAAAAGTAAAAGTGGCAGGCAGACAAAACCAGGGCAAAAATCAAAAAGGGCCACTTTTCAACATAATTGTATAAGGGGTAAGAGTTTTGTAAAAACAAGCCTGAAGGCTTTGTGTCTCAATGCAAGGAGCATTCGTAATAAGGTGGATGAGTTGAATGTGCAGATAGCTATTAATGACTATGATATAGTTGGGATCACGGAGACATGGCTCCAGGGTGACCAAGGCTGGGAGCTGAACATCCAGGGATATTCAATATTCAGGAGGGATAGAGAGAAAGGAAAAGGAGGTGGGGTAGCGTTGCTGGTTAGAGAGGAGATTAACGCAATGGAAAGGAAGGACATTAGTTTGGAGGATGTGGAATCGGTATGGGTAGAGCTGTGAAACACTAAGGGGCAGAAAACGCTGGTGGGTGTTGTATACAGGCCACCTAACAGTAGTAGTGAAGTTGGAGATGGTATCAAACAGGAAATTAGAAATGCGTGCGACAAAGGCAAAACCGTTATAATGGGTGACTTCAATCTACATATAGATTGGGTGAATCAAATTGGCAGGGGTGCTGAGGAAGTGGATTTCTTGGAATGTATGTGGGATAGTTATCTAAATCAACATGTAGAGGAACCAACGAGAGAGCAGGCTATTTTAGATATTATGGGTGACTTCAATCTACATATAGATTGGGTGAATCAAATTGGCAGGGGTGCTGAGGAAGTGGATTTCTTGGAATGTATGTGGGATAGTTATCTAAATCAACATGTAGAGGAACCAACGAGAGAGCAGGCTATTTTAGACTGGGTATTGAGTAATGAGGAAGGGTTAGTTAGCAATCTTGTTGTACGTGCCCCCTTGGGCAAGAGTGACCATAATATGGTTGAGTTCTTCATTAGGATGGAGAGTGACATTGTTAATTCAGAAACAATGGTTCTGAACTTAAAGAAAGGTAACTTTGAGGGTATGAGACGTGAATTGGCCAAGATTGACTGGCAATTAATTCTAAAAGGGTTGACGGTGGATATGCAATGGAAGACATTTAAAGACTGCATGGATGAACTACAAAAATTGTTCATCCCAGTTTGGCAAAAGAATAAATCAGGGAAGGTAGTACATTCGTGGATAACAAGGGAAATCAGGGATAGTATCAAAGCGAAGGATGATACGTACAAATTAGCCAGAAAAAGCAGCATACCGGAGGACTGGGAGAAATTCAGAGACCAGCAGAGGAGGACAAAGGGCTTAATTAGGAAAGGAAAAATAGATTATGAAAGAAAACTGGCAGGGAACATAAAAACTGACTGCAAAAGTTTTTATAGATATGTGAAAAGAAAGAGATTAGTTAAAACAAATGTAGGTCCCTTGCAGTCAGAAACAGGTGAGTTGATCATGGGGAACAAGGATATGGCGGACCAATTGAATAACTACTTTGGTTCCGTCTTCACTAAGGAAGACATAAATAATCAGCTGGAAATAGCAGGGTACCGGGGGTCAAAGGAGTTGGAGGAATTGAGTGAAATCCAGGTTAGCCGGGAAGTGGTGTTGGGTAAATTGAATGGATTAAAGGCCGATAAATCCCCAGGGCCAGATAGGCTGCATCCCAGAGTACTTGAGGAAGTAGCTCCAGAAATAGTGGATGCATTAGTAATAATCTTTCAAAACTCTTTAGATTCTGGAGTAGTTCCTGAGGATTGGCGGGTAGCAAACGTAACCCCACTTTTTAAGAAGGGAGGGAGAGAGAAAACGGGGAATTACAGACCAGTTAGTCTAACATCGGTAGTGGGGAAACTGCTAGAGTCAGTTATTAAAGATGGGATAGCAGCACATTTGGAAAGTGGTGAAATCATTGGACAAAGTCAGCATGGATTTACAAAAGGTAAATCATGTCTGACGAATCTTATAGAATTTTTCGAGGATGTAACTAGTAGCGTGGATAGGGGAGAACCAGTGGATGTGGTGTATCTGGACTTCCAGAAGGCTTTCGACAAGGTCCCACATAAGAGATTAGTATACAAACTTAAAGCACACGGCATTGGGGGTTCAGTATTGATGTGGATAGAGAACTGGCTGGCAAACAGGAAGCAAAGAGTAGGAGTAAACGGGTCCTTTTCACAATGGCAGGCAGTGACTAGTGGAGTACCGCAAGGCTCAGTGCTGGGACCCCAGCTATTTACAATACATATTAATGATCTGGATGAGGGAATTGAAGGCAATATCTCCAAGTTTGCGGATGACACTAAGCTGGGGCGCAGTGTTAGCTGTGAGGAGGATGCTAGGAGACTGCAAGGTGACTTGGATAGGCTGGGTGAGTGGGCAAATGTTTGGCAGATGCAGTATAATGTGGATAAATGTGAGGTTATCCATTTTGGTGGCAAAAACAGGAAAGCAGACTATTATCTAAATGGTGGCCGACTAGGAAAAGGGGAGATGCAGCGAGACCTGGGTGTCATGGTACACCAGTCATTGAAAGTAGGCATGCAGGTGCAGCAGGCAGTGAAGAAAGCGAATGGTATGTTAGCTTTCATAGCAAAAGGATTTGAGTATAGGAGCAGGGACGTTCTACTGCAGTTGTACAGGGTCTTGGTGAGACCACACCTGGAGTATTGCGTACAGTTTTGGTCTCCAAATCTGAGGAAGGACATTATTGCCATAGAGGGAGTGCAGAGAAGGTTCACCAGACTGATTCCTGGGATGTCAGGACTGTCTTATGAAGAAAGACTGGATAGACTTGGTTTATACTCTCTAGAATTTAGGAGATTGAGAGGGGATCTTATAGAAACTTATAAAAATTCTTAAGGGGTTGGACAGGCTAGATGCAGGAAGATTGCTCCCGATGTTGGGGAAGTCCAGGACAAGGGGTCACAGCTTAAGGATAAGGGGGAAATCCTTTAAAACCGAGATGAGAAGAACTTTTTTCACACAGAGAGTGGTGAATCTCTGGAACTCTCTGCCACAGAGGGTAGTCGAGGCCAGTTCATTGGCTATATTTAAGAGGGAGTTAGATGTGGCCCTTGTGGCTAAGGGGATCAGAGGGTATGGAGAGAAGGCAGGTACGGGATACTGAGTTGGATGATCAGCCATGATCATATTGAATGGCGGTGCAGGCTCGAAGGGCCGAATGGCCTACTCCTGCACCTAATTTCTATGTTTCTATGTTTCTATTTAATTGAAACATGGCATACAAGTTGACAGGGTGGTGCAGAAGTTGTTTGGCCTGTTTGCTTTCATCAGTAAGGGTGTCAGTGCAGGGGTACGGGGATGTTAAGATGCAATTGGACAAAATTTGGCCAGAGGGAGAGGTAGGGGAAAGTACATTTATAAAGTTTAAAATACGTTGTTCTGGTACAACAAGGAAGGAGACTTTACTAAATCCGGTTCTAGGTGGGTTAAAGGTGCCACATTTCAGTTGGGGAATAGTAATCATGATGTCATAAGGTTTGGCTTAATTAGGGAAAAGAGGTAGGTGTGATCCAAACTAAAATAATTAATTGGAGGAGGCCTTTTTCAATGGATGGGGAAAGATCAGAAAATATTTGGTTGAACTGGAACCAAAGTTTGGCAAGTAAAATTGCAATTGAACCTTTTTGGAAGAGATGGTTTAAGTACAGTTGAAGCATATTCCTGTGAACAGCAAAAAAATAAACAAATCCAGAGCTACTTGGTTGATGGAAGAGGCATGGAGGAAGTTAAGGTAAAATAGACTGTCTATGATGAGTAAACTAAAAGCAAGGGGTGACCGTGAGATAAGCTGTAAACAAGTTTTAATAAATAGGTGGGAGCAGTCAGAAAGTGAGAACGGAAAAATGAGGATAGACAAGACAATAGGAGTTGCAAAATGCAGAGTAAGAAGTCAGCCCGGCAGGTTAGGTTGAGCATGTCCTCCACTCCCAGACGAAAGGTAAAGAGGAAAAAAACAGCAAGTTGAGCAAATATAATGTATTATGTAACCATTTTCAGAGACGTACAAATGAATGTGAAACTGGCCAGATCTTTCTATGCCATTTGGATACAGGAGTGGTGCATGAGGATTGGAGAGTGGTGCATGTTACTGCTTTGGACTGGAAGTGTTTTCTCTGAGGAAGAGAACATTGAGGGGAGATTTGACAGAACTAATTAAAGTAATGAGGAATCAGGACATAATGGACAGTGAGAAGCTGTTCCTTTTATGGCGGAATTTAGGACTAGAGGTCATAAAAACAAATAAAGGGTAAGAAAATTAAGAGTGAGGTGAAGAAAAGCATTTGCAGGTGGCAGGTGGTTGGAATTTGGAATGCACTGCCTGCGGTTGTGATGCAGCGAGTTCCATTGTGGCCTTCAAGCGGGTATTGGATTATTTTTAGTGCAGAAAAATTGATGATGCTTTGGCAAAGGGGTGGAACTAGTGAATTCCTCTGGTAGGAAGCTAGTACAGACATAATGGGCTGAATATCCTCCTGTCCATTATACAACGATTCCCCTTGAAATGAGTGACCCAACTCTCTCTCTCTCTTCAGGTTGCAGGACAGCAACACGTAGTAGAGCTTCTGCCTCGATGCTCCAGTGATCTGGGTTCAATCCTGGGTGCCCTGGTTTCCTCCCCCATGCCAAAAATTGCTAATTGGTAGGTTAGTTGACTAAGTTATTTCTGGTATGTAAGTGAGTACAGTGACAGAATGGGATTAGTACAAATGGGTTGGCATGGACACAGTGGGCTGAAGGGCCTGTTTCAGTGCTGTATCACTACGAGATGTTCATTGACATGCTGAACTCACACTTTTTTTTAAAATGTATAATCAGTGAACCAGATATACTTTATAACTATTTGGCACTTTCTAAATTTAAACTCCCATTCTTTTATGGGGGGGTTTCATCACATGTAGATCATTTGGCTAAGCTTCTGTATGAATATTTGAGTATTATCATTATTATACCACATTATTTTGGTGACATGATGCACTGTTACATTACTGGCCTGGTAATATAAAGAGCTGAACTAACAACTTGAGTTCAAATCCCACCATGGCAGCTGTGGAATTTAAATTCAGTTAATAATCTGCTTTTTCAATCTTACACCAAGGTTTTCAATCCAAACAACGGAAATTGTTAAATGCGAAAAGGGTGGGGTTGGGTAAATCAAATTCCTCGTATGTTGCAAAACATACTTGGTTAATAAAGTATGATTATGACTGATGGGTAAACCACGTTAAATTGTGTAGCGGTAGCTAAGCTGAGGCTGGCATTCAAAGAAAGAGTATATGATTTGCAACAAGTATATATTTCCTTATGCCCAATAGGAATAGTGGTCCAAAACTGGATGACAAGAGAAATTAAAAAATTGTATTAAAACTAAGGAAAACACATAATATTGTGCTGAAAAGCAGCAAGCTTGAGGTTTGGGAGAGGTTTAGAAATTCACAGAGGATGACCAAGAAATTAATAAAGAAAGGGAATATGAAATTAGAGAGTGTAAGAGCATGTATAGGTGTGTAATAAGAAAAAAGACCAATGAGAGCAAGTAACAGAGGGAGAATTTTTAATGGGGAGAATGGAAAATACACTATAAACGATATGATACCAAGACTTGTAGAAATAATATTGAGCAGAGTCAATCATGAGAGGAAACAATGTTTTTCGTTGTTTTGTAGAGTTATTAGGTGGAGAGATGAGGGGGGATCAAAAAATGTCATGTATTCTGATTCTGGTAAGGGTTTCTGACAAAGGAAATTGTTGGTCAGAATTAAAGCACGTTGAGAGGATAACGCACTAACGTGGATTGTGCGTTGGTTAACAGACAGAAAATAAAGAGCGGGAATAAATGCGGCCTTTTCAGGTTGGCAGGAGGTGATTCGTACAGTGTGGCAGGGATTGGTGCTTTGGTCTGAACTATTCACAAGCTGTCAATGATTTGGCTGAGAAGACCAAACAGTATTTTCAAGATTGCTCTTGAAAGGGAAACTAAGTGAAGAGGTGAATATTGGAGGATCAAAGAGGTTTCAAGAAGATATGGACATTCTCAGTGAGATGACAACAATAGAGCAGATGGTATACAATGTTGAAAATGTGAAAATAACATTTTTTAAATGGCGAGAACATGAGAATTGGTAACGTTCAATGTCATCAAGGTTTTCTTATGCACAGGTCACTGAAAGCACAGTATAGGCAAGACAGAGATTATTTAAATATTGAGGGAATCAATAAATATGGGTATAGTTCAGGAAAGTGGTTTGACAAATATTAGCCCGGAGCTTTTTGAAGGGTGGAAACATAGAAAATAGGTGCAGGAGGAGGCCATTCGGCCCTTCGAGTCGGCACCGCCATTCAATATGATCATGGCTGATCATCCAAAATCAGTACCCCGTTCTGGCTTTTTCCCCCATATCCCTTGATTCCCTTAGCCCTAAGAGCTAAATCTAACTCTTTCTTGAAAACATCTAGTGAATTTGCCTCCACTGCCTTCTGTGGCAGAGAATTCCACAGATTTACAACTCTCTGGGTGAATTTTTTTCCCCCTCATCTCAGTCCTAAATGGCCTACCCCTTATTCTTAAATTGTGACCCCCTGGTTCTGGACTCCCCCAACATTGGGAACATTTTTCCTGCATCTAGCCTGCCCAATCCTCTAAGAATTTTATATGTTTCTATAAGATCCCTTCTCATCCTTCTAAATTCCAGCGAATATGAGCCCAGTCGACCCATCCATTCATCATATGTAAGTCCCACCATCCTGGGAATTAACCTGGTGCACCTACGCTGCGCTCCCTCAATAGCAATAATGTCCTTCCTCAAATTAGGAGACCAAAATTCCACACAATACTCCAGGTGCGGTCTCACCAGGGCCCTGTACAACCTCACCAGGGCCCTGTACAACTGCAGTAGGACCTCCTTGCTCCTAAACACAAAGCCTCTCGCAATGAAGGCCAACATGCCATTAGCTTTCTTCACTGCCTGCTGTACCTGCATGCTTACTTTCAGAGACTGATGTAGAAGAACACCCAGGTCTCGTTGCACCTCCCCTTCTCCTAATTTGACACCATTCAGATAATAATCTGCCTACCTGTTCTTGCCACCAAAGTGGATAACCTCACATTTATCCACATTATACTGCATCTGCCCACTCACCCAACCTATCCAAGTCACCCTGCAGCCTCATGGCATCCTCATCGCAGCTCACACTGCCACCCAGCTTTGTGTCATCCACAAACTTGGAGATTCACATTTAATTCCCTTGTCTAATTCGTTAATATATATTGTAAACAACTGGGGTCCCAGCACCGAGCCTTACGGCACCCTACTAGTCACTGCCTGCCATTCTGAAAAGGACCCGTTAATTCCTACTCTTTGTTTCCTGTCTGCCAACCAGTTCTCTATCCATGTCAATACCCTTCCCCCCAATACCACGTGGTCTAATTGTGCACACTAATCTCTTGTCTGGGACCTTGTCAAAGGCTTTTTGGAAGTCCAGATACACCACATCCACTGGCTCTCCCATATCCATTCTACTTGTTACATCCTCAAAAAATTCCAAAAGATTAGTCAAGCATGATTTCCCCTTCATAAATCCATGCTGACTTAGACCAAGCCCATCACTGCTTTCCAAATACGCTGCTATCACATCTTTAATAATCGACTCCAGCACCTTCCCCACAACCGATGCAAGGCTAACTGGTCTATAATTTTCTCTCCCCCTCCTTTCTTAAAAAGTGGAGTTACATTGGCTACCCTCCAGTCCACAGGGACTGATCCAGAGTCGAGAGAACATTGGAAAATGAGTACCAATGCATCCACGATTTCTAGGGCCACCTCCTTGAGTACTCTGGGATGCAGACCATCAGGCCCTTGGGATTTATCGGCCTTCAGTCCTAACAGTTTACCTAGCGCCATTACCTGATTAATGTGGATTCCCTTCAGTTCTTCCCTCCCATCAGATCCTTGGTCCCCTTGTATTTCCAGATTCGCGCTTGAAAAAGACTTAAAATAAGACTCGGACTCGAGAGTAATTAACAAGCTTCCATTGTAATCACCACCTTGAGTCTCCCTGTGCATGCGTACAATTGCGCAAGACATTCAATAGGCTAATCATATTTTAATACACAACATTCCTCCCCATTTAACTTGGAGGCAGGTAACACAATTTCACCTTCACAGTATATGATCTTTTACTCCAAATATAATTGACTAATACCTGTACTCTGTTCCCAAGTTGTATTATTAAAGTCATCTTACAATTACATCATCATAACCGTAATAATCATGCTTAAACTTGGCACTTATGATTTTTTACATTCCACCCATCTTCCTTAAGCATGGTGTGGCAAACCATATACATTACACATTGCTTTATGTGTTTTCATTTATAAAGAACAAAATCCTCAAATCTTTTAGGTGTTCTTTTAGTCCTATTAGACCTGCGTCTCTCAGTCTGAGTTGGAATTTGCATGTTATCTGCGATATCAGGCTCTGGTTGTGGTTGTGGTTGTGATGTTGTGTTATCACTATGGGCTAGAGGTTTGTCCCTCTCTGAAGTTCTTTCAGAAGTTTGTTGAGTACTGAGCTCATGGCATCTTGCAAACTGTGTATACTACTCGGTGGACTTAGACTTGGACCCGGCATGTTCAGGCTAGCTAGATTTGACAGCAATCCAGGGTACTTCCTCAACCAGTCTCTTCCCAATAGGCTTGCACCTTTCCTTACTACCACTAGGGTCAGCGTTTCTGGCTTCCTGTGAGGATCGAGCTGTACCTGTACCGCTGCTTGTCAGAAAATGTCAACCGTCTCTCCCGTGTAGGATTTCAGCTTAAGGCTACAGGGATCTTGTCTGGGGTCCTGACCGAGTTTTCTGAAGACTTCTTCTGGTACGATAGTCCATGGACTTCCAGTGTCAACTTCTAGTTGTACCTCCCTGCCGTTCACTATCAAAGTGGCTGTATACGGTTCAGAGTTCGTCAATTTGTTAATTGATTCATCTTCCAAGTGGCTCATACAATCCTCTGATGAATTTGAATCAGTCTCCTCCAAGTGGTTTGCTTTTTTCTGGAATCGTCTCCTCCTCTGCTGGTAAGCTCTAACAGCATCCCAGTGGCTTTGGGTGTGACCTGTTCCCGAGCACCTAAAGCACCTAACATTTCGGATTTTACACGTTGCTGGCTCATGGCTGCCACCACATCTCCAGCACTTCTTGGAGTATTGAACCATATCTGTGGATGCCCTTGGTGGACTCCATGTCTTCTTTAGTCCAGACGCCTTCCTTTGAAGCTGATGGACGGGGGTAAAATCATCTTGAGGCCTTCCGATCTTCTTGATCTGCTCTACATCTTGTTTAGCAACCTCCATCGCTGTCGTAATATTGACTGCGTTCTCGAAGGTTAATTTCGGTGCACCCACCAGTTTTCGCTGGATGTTAATATCTGCACATCCTACCACTAACCTATCCCTTAGCATATTCTCCAGTTCCTTAAAATTACACCCCTCACTTAACTGTCGAAGCTTTGCTAGGAACCGAGGGATTGTTTCACTTGCTTGCGTGCATGTATAAAACCGATATCTTTGCACTATTTCTGTTGGTTTTGGCGAGAAATTAGCAATTATTGCCTCCTTACATTCCTCGTACATTTTACTAGTGGGCTTAGCTGGCTGCAGCAATGCCCTTAGGGTGTGATAACCCTTGCTTCCTAAAGGGCCTGTCCCACTTATGTGTCCTTGGCTCGCAAATTACGCGACCTCGTGGTCGTGTTGAGCTGAGACGGTCGAGCGAAAGTCGAGCGCGATTACATGCGTACTCACAGCCGTCTGGAGCGCGTGACGTCATTTGAAGATGGACACAAAACTGGAGTAACTCAGCGGGACCGGCAGCATCTCTGGAGAGAAGGAATGGATGACGTTTCGTGTCGAGACTCTTCTTCAGTCTGAAAAGAAGGGTCTTGATCCGAAACGTCACCCATTGCTTCTCTCCAGAAATGCTGTCGGTCCCGCTGAGTTACTCCTGCATTTTGTGTCTATCTTCAATTTTCTTTTCTCTGGGAGTAGAAGTGGGGGCGGATCCGGATCGGCAACGGCCGTGAGCCCCAGGCCGAGTTCGACGATCGTTTACCTGCTTCTGCTGCTGTTGAAGGTGAGACGTTGCGTCGCGCCAGGGTCTTGGGCCTGTCCCACTTTGGCCGTCAGTTCCACGACAGGCTGTTGGCGCGCGAAGATTTAGTTCACTGCAAGAATTTTGGAGCCCCGCGCGATGTTGAGACCGGCCCCGCACAACTCCATACCCCTCCGCGCTTCTAAGTTGGGCCGGCCCCGCGCGGCCAAACGATGCCCGTACGCCTCAAGCGACCACGAGGTCGCGTAATTTGTGAGCCAAGGACGCGCAAGTGGGACAGGCCCTTAAGGAACAATGCTCTTTGCTTATCTTCTTTAGTGATAACATTTGAAGTGAGCCAAGCCTCTAAGACTTCGGTCCATTCCTCAAAAGTATACCCAGATTCTAAAACCCCTGTCTCACGGTGTGAGTCCACCCACGAGTGATCCCGAGTTTAAAACAAATCAAACTCGTGGTAATCACATAGAATTAATGTAGCGGGAACGTCGGAACTTGTGGACGTATCTTAGCGACTCGTAACGCTAACGGCAGGTACTCGGGAAACTTGTAACTCGTGAAAAGCTTTCAACATGATGAAAGATTTCCATGAGTCAAATTTACTCTTGAAGTAAAAATTTTAAACTTTTAAACTCGTTGTAAGAACGTAGTAGCCCGTGAGTTTACCGTAGTGACTCGTGACTCTACCGTGGGCACTCTTTAACTCAGCGGGACAGGCAGCATCTCTGGAGAGAAGGGATGGGTGACGGGATGACGTTTCCAAAATTCTGCTGCGTCTTTGTGTTATTCCAGCACTGTGTGTTCACTTTTTGTCAACCAGCATCTGCCCTTTCTTGTGTATGACCTTATTTGTATCCGTGGCAGTTGATTGTCGCTCCTTTCAGTTTCCCAGGGGGTCGGGACGGGAGGGAAAGGTGGGGGGGGGGGGGGGGGGGGGGGGGGGGGTGGGGGGAGGGGGTTTGGGGTGACAGTATGGGAGTCAAGTGTACGAGAGGTGTACTAACTGTGTGGGCAGACACTTTGGTAGTGATTGCCCATTGGGTTCACTGTCGAATGCTGTTCTTTTGATTGCTGTTCTTTTCCTGCTAACAGAATCCCATCCTCGTCGCCAAATTGTTGTGTATTCACACTTGAAACGGACTTAAAATAAGACTCGGACACAAGAGTAAGTAACAAGCTTCTTCTATTGTAATCGCAACCTTGAGTCTCTCTGCGCATGCGTACAATTGCGCAAGACATTCAATATGCTAATCATATTTTCATATACAACAGTACTCGTTTAACTGTTCTGCTATTTCCTTGTTTTCCATTATAAATTCACCTGTCTCTAAGGAATCTACATTAATCTTCACTAATTTTTTCCTTTTTACATACCAAAATAAACTTTTACAGTCAGTTTTTATATTCCCCGCAAGCTTTCTTTCATGCTCTCCCCCCCCCCCCCCCCCCCCCCCTTCATTAACCCCTTTGTCCTCCTCTGTTTAGTTCTAAATTTCTCCCAGTCCTCCAGTTTGCTGCTTCTTCTGGCCAATTTATATGCCTCTTCCTTGGATTTAACACTATCCTTGACTTCCCTCATCAGCCACGGTTCAGCTGCCTTCCCAGTTTTATTTTTTTGCCAGACAGGGATGAACAATTTTTGGAATTCATCCATGCGGTCTTTAAATCTTTGCCATTGCATCTCCACCCTCAACCCTTTAAATATAATTTGCCAGCCTATCTTAGCCAATTCCTGTCATACCTTCAAAGTCTCCTTTATTAAATTTCAGAACCCTAGTCTCTGAATTAACTGTGTCACTCTCCATCCTAATGCACAATTCTACCATATTATGGTCACTGTTGCCCAAGAAACCTTGCACAACAAGATCGCTAACTAATCCTTCCTCTTTACACAATACCCAGTCTAGGATGGCCTGCCCTCCAGTCGGTTCCTCTACATATTGGTTTAAAAACTGTTGAGTAAATCACACATACCTACGGATCTGGTACAACAGTATTTATTATGTAACGTATACAACACACAGCAGCATGTTAATTCTACCATGCTGTATCACCAACTAACAGCACATGTTGGGTTGCGATAATATGAATGGTGTAGCAGTAGGCGGAGCTTATATTAATAAAGCACTACATTGGTTAATAACCAATCTACAAAAACCAATCCCGTATACATTCCAGGAAATCCTCCTCCTCAGCTGTTACCAATTTGTTTGGCCCAATCTATGTGTAGATTAAAGTCGCCCATGATAACCACTGGAGAAACTCAGCGGATGACCACCCCCGGGCCGCGGAGCTTGAACCGCGGGACTGACTTACCGTCGCCCGGCGGGGTATCGCCTCAGCGCAGAGGGAGAAGAGGGAAGAGACAGTAACTCTAAGACTTTTGCCTCCATCACAGTGAGGAGGTGCTTGGTGAACTCACTGTGGTGGATGTTAATTTGTGTTTATTGTGTGTTGTTATTATTACATGTATGGCTGCAGGCAACAACATTTTGTTCAGACCGAAAGGTCTGAATGACAAATAAAGGATTCAATTCAATCTATGGAGAGACGGAACAGGCGACGTTTGACTATTCCTTCTCTGCATAGATGCTGCCTCACCCACTGAGTTTCTCCAGTAATTTTGTCTACCTTCAATTTTTCCAGCATCTGCAGTTCTTTCTTAAACATGATAACTGCCGGACCTTGGCTACACGCATCCCTAATTTCCTGCTTGATGCTATCCCCAACCTCCCTACTGTTGTTTGGTGGTTTGTATACAAGAGGCACGACTGACTGAATGGTGTTCTCCCCTGCTCATATTCCTTATGATTGCCCGTTCATGGGAATGGTAGGCATTGCCCTGAAGATAGACACAAAATGCTGGAGTAACTCAGCGGTTCAGGCAGCACCTCCGGAAAGAAGGAATGGGTGACGTTTCGGGTCGAGACCCTTCCTCAGACTGAGGCTCAGGGGAAAGGGAAATGTTGTAGCGGCCCGCAAGTAATCGAACCCTGCGGTCAGGTGCTTCGGTCGAGTGACTATGGGGAGGGGTTTGTGTTCGCGCGCTTTCTGGGCGATACCCCTTCAGTCGTTCTCGACCACCGTTGTGGTTTGACCTTTGTATTGGCTGTGTTGTGTTACTGATTTTGGAAATCGACTCTCATCTCAACTCGCCAAATTGGTGACCCCGACGCACCCAATCGAAAATTGTACGCCAGCATGCAAGATAATTACGCTCCTGCTGCCGATGCCCATCAAAATGCCGTCGGCCCCAAACTGGCCCGATCAGCCGCAAGTGTGGTTCGCACACGTTGAGGCAGTTTCATCTGCGCCGCATCGTCGCGGACGAAACAAAATACTTCCATGTGGTGGGAGCCCTGCCGCAAGAGTCCGTCTCCCATCTGCTGCCTTATCTGAGTGATCCTCCAACGATTGCCAAATACGACGGCCTCAAGGCCCTCCTGTTACACATCTTCGGGCTCAGCCGCCGGGACCGTGCTGCCCGCATCCTACACGTGGACGGTTTGGGGGATCACAGGCCGTCCGTCCTCATGGCCGAGATGCTCACACTCATGGACGGCCATCGCCCGTGCCTGTTGTTTGAACAGATGCCCGACGATGTCCGCCTAATGCTCGCTGGCGCAGATTTCTCCGATCCTCAGCAGCTCGCGAAACGGGCCGACCAAGCACCAAGATATCTGCGCCATTAACTGCGTGATCGCACCAGCGTTTCTTTTGCCTTGGCGGGTGCGCGAGGAGGCCCCGCCCACGTCTTCCAGCGAAGAATCACAGCAGCGTCCCGGGACTCGTGGTAGACACCGTTGGTGCTACTATCACCTCCGCTACGTCTGTAGAGGCGATCGCGATCGTACCAAACAACCGCCTCTACGTCCGCGATCGCTGACCCATGGTCTCGGCCAATCGTCTGTAGAGGCGATCGCGATCGTACCAAACAACCGCCTCTACGTCCGCGATCGCTGACCCATGGTCTGTCCGGCAGCAGCGACACCTTGGCTGCGTCTCGGAATTCACAACTGATATCCGACACGTCGCCAGGAAGCTTAACGTCGTTGCCGACGCCTTGTCCCGCCCCGCAATTCCCTCAGTTTCGGCCGTCGCCCACGGCGTTGACTGCTGCGAGAGCCTACCGCACCGCCAGTGCTGGCCTTCGGCTCGACAAAGTGCCTTGCGGTGCGGCCGGTACCATGGTCCAATGCGACGTCTCCACGGGGCACGCTCGCCTGGTCATCCCCGTTAGTTGGAGACGGCGGGTTTTCGACGCTATTCATGGCCCGGTCCATCCGTCCATACGTGCGACGTCGGCCCTGTTGGCAGCTAAGTTCGTCTGGCACGGGCTCCGCAAGCAGGTAGCTGCCTGGTACCGCTCCTGTATCCCGTGTCAGACCTCCAAGATCCAGTGGCACGTACGGCCGCCGGCGCAGGAGTTCGCGGTCCCCGAGGGAAGTTCCTGCACCCAAGGGACTGTGGGTTCCTTGCCACAGTCCCGCGGCACCACTCACCTGCCCACCATCGTGGACTGTTTTACGCGGTGGCCGGAGTCAATCCCACTTTCGGATACCTCCGCCGAGGCCTGCGCCCGGGCTATGGCGGCCCACTGGATTGCCTGGTTCGGGGTGCCCTCCGACATCTCCACGGACCGAAGTGCCCAGTTCACTTCCTTGTGACCTACGGCGCCCAGTTGCACCACACGACTGCCTACCACCCGCAAGCCTTGTTTTGCCGGCCCCTCGTGTTATGCCCGCCCTGCTTTCGCGAACCACGAGTACCGGTCGTCTCAACCGGGTCCCTGCTCGGTTCCGCACCTCGTGTTCTGGGGGGGGGCCGCAAGTAATCGAACCCTGCGGTCAGGTGCTTCGGTCGCGTGACTATGGGGAGGGGTTGGTGTTCGCGCGCTTTCTGGGCGATGACCCTTCAGTCGTTCTCGACCACCGTTGTGGTTTGACCTTTGTATAATTGGCTGTGTTACTCCGTTGATTTGGTCATTTTGTTAATAAAACTGATTTTGGAAATCGACGCTCGTCTCAACCCGCCAAAATGTGAGATATAGAACAAATGAATGAAAGATTTCGGGCCGAGATCCTTCTTCAGGCTTAATGAAGGATTGCCCTGAATGGCAGATTCTTGGAGAGGCGCTGCCCCTTTAAGACCAGGGTTGCCCGCACATTGATCTGCGTCGTTCCCCAGCGAAGTGGCCCTCGGCCAGTGTGCGTCCGCCTGCCCGTCCACCGCCGCCGCCGCCGCCGCCGCCGCACTGCGCACTACTTGTTACGGGCGCGCTCCGGCCCCGGGCAACGGTCGCCGCTCGGTCAGTCAGTGAGTCAGTGAGTCGCCGCCTCAGGGCCGCCTGCGCTTCTACCGCTTGTGCCGCTCGCTTTGACTCGCTTTTAGTTTAAAAACTGTTTGTAAAGTTTGAAAAAGTTGGAGGGCGGCTTCCGCGTTGCGTGGCTGTTTGTGAGGACGGGACGGTGAGTGGAGAGCCGCACGTTGATGGGGCGGGGAGCGGCGCTGGTGGCCTCCTCTTTCATCTCCCCTCACCCCTTTCCCCACCCCCTCCTCTCCCCCCTCTCTCCATTCTCCACTCCCCCCTCTCTCCATTCTCCACTCCCCCTCCTCTCCCCCTCCTCCCCCCAACCTCTCCCCTCTCTCCATTCTCCTCTCCCCTCTCCCCCCTCCCCTCTCCCCCCTCCCCTCACCCCCTCTCCCCTTTCCCCACTCCCCCTCCCCTCACCCCCTCTCTCCATTCTCCCCTTCCTCCTCTTTCCCCACTCTCTTCTCCCCTCCCTCCTCACCCCCTCTCTCCATTCTCCCCTCCCTCTCCCCCTTTCCCCACTCCCCCTCCTCTCCCCCCTCCCCTCACCCCCTCTCCCCTTTCCCCACTCCCCCTCCTCTCCCCACTGCCCTCACACCCTCTCTCCATTCTCCCCTCCCTCTCCCCCTTTCCCCACTCCCCCTCCTCTCCCCACTCCCCTTCTCTCCATTCTCCTTCTCTCCATTCTCCTCTCCCCCTCCCCTCACCCCCTCTCTCCATTCTCCCCTTTCCCCACTCTCTTCTCCCCTCCCCCCTCACCTCCTCTCCCCTTTCCCCACTCTCCTCTCCCCACTGCCCTCTCCCTCCACCCCACTCCCCTCTCCCCCACCGGGTGTGTTGAGAAATCCCAAGACACGATCACTACCCAATCCGTGCTGAATCCTGCTTTGGAAGTGATTGAGTTTCCACGGTGAAGTTTTACAGCACAATTTCTGGGCTGGTTTTGTTGGGTTGGGGACTGCTGAAAGGGGAATGGGTGGGCGAGGTTAACGAATCTCGGGGTTGGGAATAGGAGGCGGGTTGGCGAACTTGGCGATTGGAAACAAAAATGCTGGAAGAGCTCAGCGGGCTCAGTATCATATGTGGAGGCAAAAGATGCAAGTCAGATTTTCGGACGAGTTCCTGCAGCCAGATTGCGAGGGGGCAGGGACAATTAACAGTATTATAAAGTACATTGTGGGGTGGGATTGTGGCTACGAGGCACAGTGGGCTAATCTGCCCACCTGTCACTCACCAGCCTTTGCCATCCTCGATGTGCAGGCAATCCCCCTCAGTCCTGATGCAGGGTTTTGACTGGAAACTGGATTTACACCTTTTGCTTTCACAGATGTTGCTAGACCTGCTGAGCTCTTCCAAATTCTGTTTTCATCTTGAGTTGGTTAACTGGGTGTGGGATGTTGATCGTCTTGTACCTTTAACTCAGTTTCTACTTTCTTCTCACAGGTGTTGCCCATATTTTGCAGTGTCGCTTACTTGTAAGACCTGAATGTTTGCATCAGACCAGCTCTCTGGCACTGAACCAGGGCTCGCAAACACACCGCCAGTGGGTTTAGAACGATTAAAGAACACCCCTGCAGAAACATGGATAAGTATGAGGATCTGGGGCTGGAAGCCAGCAAATTCATCGAGGACTTGAACATGTATGAAGCATCCAAGGATGGATTATTCAGGGTGAACAAGGAGGCGTGCAAGCCCGAGTTTGAGGAGACCCGTCAGGTGTTTGCCTCCAAAATGAACAGGATTCACCAGCAGAGGCAACAGGAGATGTTGCTGATGGGCAATCAGCAGGGGGCTGCTGTCAGAGTGAATGGGGGCTGTGGCCCAATGGCTGGTAATCCTGATGGAGTGCCCTCCCTTGATCGAGCCCGGCTTCAGAATCGCCTCAGTGGGGAGCTTGGAACCAAGCCCCCAGTGTCTGCCACACCAGCATCCAACCTCCCTGGGCACCAAGGACCTCCTTTACCCAACCGATACTCTCAAGACCTGACGCTCAGACCTAACCATGAGCATGAGAGGGCTGTCACTGGGCACACTGGTCTTGAGCCCCATGGCCCTCCCTCTAGCTTTATCCCATCTGGTGTCCCAAATTATTCCCAGACCATCCCGAGGTCGAGCAGTAACCAGGAAAGCAGCTCGAGGTCCAGCCTGGTCAGTCCCCGATCTAGTCTTCTGGGCTCACATCAACTCTCTTCCAGTCCAAAAGAGGCTACCCTGTTCCAAGTCAATCCCCACTCTGCTCCTGGTGGTTGTGAGTCCACTGTGCACCGAGCTGTGGGCAAAGCTCCTGAACACAAAGCACAGCCCCAGCTCAATCATCACAGCCCATCCAGTTTGACAAGCCCTGGACCAGACTGGTCCGAGCTTAACCATCACGCTCCTGAGGTGGATACCCAGCCATCCCAGGCCAGCCCCAGGTCTATCAGTGTACCTTGTAGTTTGGCCACGACCCTGGCCCCACCCGGCGCATTTCCTCAGGCCCACCCTGGTACCTTCTCCAGCCCTAGGCCCCTAGCTCCAGAGCAAGCCCAGCTGTCCAGGTCTTTCCACGGTCATGATCCTGATTATAGTCGTCAAGAGGCCGCCTCCAAAGTGCGCCTGCCCTGCCAGACTCTCCTCGTGCAGCACAACCCGGGGCAATCGACAGCCGAATTAAAGTTAGAAGCCCTCACCGAGCGCCTGGAGCAAGAAATGGATGCACACCCCAAGGCGGAGTATTTTGGTCAGTTTCTATTGATACGTGAAATGTTAATAATCTCGCCACTTGTTCATGAATTAATGTCATTTCAAATCTCTCTATCCATAATTCGCCTTTAATCTTTTACAGCCCTATAATACTTCCATATCTCTGTACTTCATTTCTGCCCTTGTCCCTGATTCATTCCATTACTGGCACATGTGCCTTTGAGCTATCATGTCCCTAATTCTATAATTCATATCCTAAACTGCTCTCTTCCTTTAGACTACCCAAAACAACATCCATTCCGTCTTTCCAGAGATGCTGTCTGTCCCGCTGAGTTACTCCAGCATTTTGTGTCTTTGATTTAAACCAGCATCTGCAGTTCTTTCCTACACACTCTTCCTTTAGATATTACTGAAAACCTGCCAGTGGTCACCTGACTTGGGTTTATATCAGTCTTTGTTGGGCAGTAAGCCATTCCGTGGTACGTTACTGCATAGCTTTGTTAAAGGCGGTTTATGCATGCATGTTATTGTCTAGAGTTACTGTATGAATCCTCTCCTTTCCTGTAGGGTTTTGCTAATTTCAGGGTGTTTCTTTTCATTGTTCTGCTCTCCAAAAAGCAGCATTAAATAATAATTTCCTTCGTGTAGGGTGAAATTGTTTAACAGAGCTGCAATTAGTATCGGGGGCAATAACTCTAGTTTCATTACCACAGCGTATTGGTGTTTAATGTGGCAATTGGCTTTTCCTGAAGTTTGAACAAAAAACAATTAGAAGGGCGATGTAAATAAGCTGATTATTACAATTTTATGAATGAAAGTGGTGGTTTTACATGTTTGATGGGTGTGGTTGTACAGTGTCTACAGAGATTAAAATAGCCATGTTGTTCTTGCGCCAGCATATAAAAACAAAAATTGGAGCAGGAAGCCTTTTGATCACTCCTGTCTCTGCCAGCTCTTCAAAAGAATGGAGCTATCCAGCTAGTCCCAGAGCAGAGTTCTTTCTTGGAACTGGAACTTCTCACCCCTCCCCAACCTATGCTTACAATATTAAACATAATCCCTCTTAAAAAATCCTTTTGGGCAGTACATTGCAGATTGTATCACCTTATATTACACAGACGTTTTCTTAGCTCACCTCTAGTTCTCTCGTCCATAATTTCCTGACTCAATTGCAATTGGGAACGGTATCTATCATTCGGAAATGCAGATGTAATCAGAATTGGCTTGCATTAATTGCTGAGCCCAAACCTAACATAGGCACAATAGGCAGAACAGTGTTTTGTGCTCTTTTGGATGAGTGCAATTTCTCAAGAGAGGAATAATTTATCAGGTGCATTGACTAATTTGTTCGAAACTTTTTTTGAAAAGCAATTGCAGATTTGCATTGACAATATAAAGGGTCTGTTCCACTTGGGTGACCTAATCTGCGAGTTAAGAAGAGTGTCTTCGACCTTCAAGCTCGAGGGCACTCGCCTGGAAAGCCTCGAGCTGAATCGACCGTCCGCGTTGAAATCGTGAGCTGGATCGACCGTGCGTGCATGCGCACACACACGCGCACACACACACGCGCGGGGAGCAGGGAAAGCGGGGGAGCGCTCTCTGAAATTCACGCCCGCGATGATGAGGAAGGTAAAACAGCTGCGCAGTAACGGTAGGCCCTTTAGAGAGCACGGAGGGAGAATGGGGTGGGGGAGAAGAAGGAGTGGAGACACTTTGAAGAAGTATAATAAAGTTTAGCGGGCATTTTACCTACCGGTCGGTTTTCCTTGGTCCTGAAAACTCCAATGAGCCAATCAAAATGCCCGGTCAGAGAAGGAGATTGCATACGGCTGCTTCGACTGTCTGTAACTAAATAGCGACCCCACTCCACTGCACTACGAGTTAAAAAGAACCATGCCAACCAAATTTTACTCGTGGAAATTTTTTGAACATGCTGAAAATCTTTCCACGGCCTAGCTTAGGCCGCGAGCATGAAGGAGAGTTCCAGCGACCTCCTAGGACCACGTGTCGACCATGCTGCGAGTTTGAAGGTCGAAGACACTCTTCTAAACTCGCAGGTTAGGTCGCTCAAGTGGGACAGCCCCTTAACTAGGAACAGTGGGAAGCAGTTTTGCTTCACATAGCTAAAATAGAAATGCAACTTTCATTATGAGTCCATGTGCACGCCAGTCATGGACTCAATAGCACAATTGCAAAAGCTCTCAACATGGGGTAAACTTGCCCCTAAGGACAAAGACACATGGACGAAACCCTGATTGAATGTGTCATTAGTTTTAACATTGGTGTATAATTGAAGTGGAACTATATCGTTATTGTGCCATTTCATAAGGACATGCCCGATTTGCTGCTCAGCTCCATATGCATCATATTACTTAATTTGGTAACCAGAAATCCTTCAGTCTCAGGCCAAAAAAATAAATAATTCGTGCAGCATCGGTTGGTGTGTGTGGAAGAGTTCCAAGACACTGTTACCTCTTGTGTGGAAGATTTTATTAACACCACTCGTAAAAGATTTGGGTCTGATTTTTAGACTCCGGTGAAAAACAGAAACTTAATTGCTGGAAATGTGAAATAAAAGCAAAAGGAGATACAAGACACTGCAGATGCTGGAATCTGAGATAACAAACAGCGCTGGAGGAACTCAGTGGGTCAGTCAGCATCTATAGAGGGAAATGGTATAAATGGTAGGGAATTGAAGAATGCAGTTGAACAGAGGGATCTGGGAATAACCGTGCATAGTTCCTTGAAGGTGGAATCTCATATAGATAGGGTGGTAAAGAAAGCTTTTGGTATGCTAGCCTTTATAAATCAGAGCATTGAGTATAGAAGCTGGGATGTAATGTTAAAATTGTACAAGGCATTGGTGAGACCAAATCTGGAGTATGGTGTACAATTTTGGTCGCCCAATTATAGGAAGGATGTCAACAAAATAGAGAGAGCACAGAGGAGATTTACTAGAATGTTGCCTGGGTTTCAACAACTAAGTTACAGAGAAAGGTTGAATAAGTTAGGTCTTTATTCTCTGGAGCGCAGAGGGTTAAGGGGGGACTTGATAGAGGTCTTTAAAATGATGAGAGGGATAGACAGAGTTGATGTGGACAAGCTTTTCCCTTTGAGAATAGGGAAGATTCAAACAAGAGGACCAGACTTCAGAATTAAGGGACAGAAGTTTAGGGGTAACATGAGGGGGAACTTCTTTACTCAGAGAGTGGTAGCGGTGTGGAATGAGCTTCCAGTGGAAGTGGTGGAGGCAGGTTCGTTGGTATCATTTAAAAATAGATTGGATAGGCATATGGATGAGATGGGAATGGAGGGTTATGGTATGAGTGCAGGCAGGTGGGACTAAGGGAAAATAATTGTTCGGCACGGACTTGTAGGGCCGAGATGGCCTGTTTCCGTGCTGTAATTGTTATATGGTTAAATGGACTAATACCGTTTTGGGTCAGGAATCTTCAGACTGATGGGATGGGGAGAAAGCTGGACAAGTGACAGGTGTATACAGGGGTGATTGGCAAATGGATGGAGATAGTGACATAGCCTGGAGATAGGAGACAAAAGGGTGTCGGATAAGGAGGGAAGACGAGGAGTGAAATGTAGAGCTGGAGGGAGGATTATGGATGGTAAGGCGAGGAGGAGGGAAATGGGGAAGCAGTAGGGAGGGGTGAAAGGAGGAGGGGAAAGCACCAGTGTGATGCCAAAGGCAGATCCCATTGCCAATATTGTACTCGTGAATTGGTGTAATTAAATATGTTGCTAGGGCTCCCTTCAGTTCCTGGTCAGCGCACCACTTAACATGTGCTTGAGTCTAATCTCTTTAAACCGGTTTGCTTGTTGCTGAATTTGAGGCTTGCTAGCATTGTAGGATAAGCAAATGTACTACTCTGTGCATTGCATGGAACCTCTGCCTTTTATTGATATTTATTTTCCTTTGCAGTCCTAGATTCTAAAACCTCTCCAGTATGACTGTTCTAATTGGGTCAATAGCCATTACAGTTTTCCTCATCCAAACAATTCTCAAAATTATTGGCTAGGGTGCCAGGCAGAAATTGTTGAGCAGGATTCCTTTCTCCTTCCTATTGTGCAAAGCCAACCTCGTGATTTCAGGTTCCTTTCTTGCTCCCTTATCAGAGAGATTAATTAGAATAAAATGAATTCCTTTGTTACATTTGACATGCTTTGTGATACCTTTTGAAGGTGTTGAATAAGAAAGAATTGAGACAAAGTGCTGGTGTAATGTTACAGGACCGGATAACAAGCAAACAAAAACTCCCTGATCTTTGTCCAAATGTAGTAAGAAATGATGGAAGAAGACCCCAGAGGTTTAGTCAAAGGAGCCATAAATGTATTGATTTTGCAGGTCACACATAGGCATAACGCAAAACTTTGTAAATCACAGTGTTCAAATTCATGATCTTATTCACCTTGCGTATATGCTTTCTCCAGCTTCGGCAATTAATGCATTTTGATGTTATGGCATTCATTCTCAGAGAGAGTAGTTCGAACAGCCCTTTCCAAAAGAAAAGGATCAAGCTAAATTGGCAAATCCAAATATAAATGCATGCAGGCGATCCACGTGTTATGGTCCTTTGAGTTATGGAAATGTGCCCTTATTCCAAAAATGTGATATATATAAAACTCTCATCTTGTTTCTTTGTTTGTTTGTTTGTACGCGTGCGTGTCTGCACAATTTTTGGCTCTCCTTACTCACCATTGTCCTAGGATGTGGAATAGCCATGTTTTGTTCAGATTGATGTTATATTTTACGTTATTGACATTTTAAACTTAAAAAAAAATCACTTTTTCATTTGCCATGCCCGTCAGCCCCGTTCAACGTCACCGAAACGCCGCCAAAATGTACACGATAACGCTACAATTTTAGGTCCACCTTACTCACCATTGTCCTGTGATGTGAACCACCAAGTTTCGTTCAGATTGATGTTATATTTTATGTTATTGACCCTTTAAATGTTAAAAAATCACTTTTCCACTTGTCGTGCCCGTCAGCCGCGTGTGGGATTTGAAATTACCACGCGTGCGGATTTTAAAATAATTGAAAGTCTCCTCGCGCGTGCGTAGTGGGCCCGGTATTCGCGCGTGCAGGATTGGAAATGACCGCAGCGCTGCGGCTAGGTCTGGGTGCGATGGTGCTGCTGCTCCGGGCTCGCAGGGAGGGAAAGGAGCGGGACCTGGGGCAAGGACTAGGCCATAGCCTCGTCCTCCCCCCACCCCCCGCTCCAGGCCGCTCGGCCCGTTTCCTCCGACAGCCCCCGCCTCAAGTACGGGATTTGAAAAGACTGCAACGCTGGGGCTAGGTCTGGGGGCGGCGGCGTTGCTGCTTCGGGCCTGTGGGAAGGAAGAGGAGCAGGACCCGGGGCAAGGACTAGGCCGCAGCCTAGGCCTCTTCCTCCCCTCCCTCACCCCTGGCTCCAGGCCGCTTGGCCCGTTCCCCCCCCCCCCCCCCCCCGACAGCCCCCGCCTTAAGTATGGAATTTGAAATGAGCGCGGCGCTGGGGCTTGGTCTGGGGGCGGCGGCGCTGCTGCTGCTCTGGGCTCGTGGGGAGGGAGAGGGAGCGGGACCCAGGGCAAGGACCAGGCGTCAGCCTCTCCCCAACCCCCGGTTCCAGGCCGCTTGGCCCACCTCCCCGACAGCCCCTGCCTCAAGTACGGGATTTGAAATGACTGGGGCTAGGGGGTGGTTGTGCTGCTGCTCCGGGCTCGCGGGGGGGGGGAGAGGAGCGGCACATGTGGCAAGGACTATGCCCCAGCCTCGTCCTCTCCCTCCACCTCCCCCGGTTCCAGGCCACTCGGCACGTTCCCCCCCCCCTGACAGCCCCCGCCTCGTACAACTTCATTGTCGACGTGGTGGAGAAAACGGGGCCATTGGTGGTTTACATCGAGATCCTGGGGAGTGGGGGAGGTAGGGAGTGGTGGATAGAGGGCAGTGGGGGAGGTGAGGAGGGAGAGTGGGGGGTTGGTATAGGGGGGGAAAGAAGAGAGAGGGTGAAGAGGGGGGGGAGTGCTGAGGGATGAGGGGGAATGGAGGAAGATAGGGGTAGGAAGAGGGGTGGCAAGGTAATGGAGGAGGGGAGGGGGAAGAGGGGAGAGGGTGAGCAGAGGAGGGTTGGTGTTGGGTGGCGAGAGGGAAGATAATGGAGGAGGGGAATAGGGGACTGAAGAGGGAGAGTGAGATGCGTACACATTGATCTTGAGTCACAACGGGGAATCTGGCGTCACAGCGGAAACCCGTCAGCCGCACCTGCGCAGTTGGGGGCTATGGGGGAGTGGTAGAATATTGCGTTGGGGGAACGGGCCCAACGGGTCCGCACTTGGTCTTGTACACAACATTTCCTCATGGATTTGCATGGATAAAAAAGTAAATACATTAGCACCGAATGTATTTCATTTCAACTCCCATTCCTGACACATGCAAATGGTGCAGCTTTGCTTTATGGAAAATTGCAATATGGGCCATTTTCTGAGATTAAACCGTCCCATTCTCACACCCCCCCATCACGTCCCATAACGTGGGGCCACGTGTATAGATTGAAACCTCGGGGCCTATTATGATATATTTATGTAGTACCTAGTTGTAAAATATTCGCAGGCCTTGTAGTATTATCAAACAAAATTTGGCACAGCCACTAGTTTTTATGACAATAACAAAAAGCTTGGTCACAGAAGGTTTCTAGAAAGTGCACTAGAGGAGAGGGGTAGAAATAATTGTGGCTTATAGACAATAGACAATTCGGCCCTTCGAGCCAGCACTGCCATTCAATGTGATCATGGCTGATCATCCCCAATCAGTACCCCGTTCCTGCCTTCTCCTCATATCCTCTGACTCCGCTACTTTTAAGAGCCCTATCTAGCTCTCTCTTGAAAGCATCCAGAGAACCTCTGAGGCAGAGAATTCCACAGTCTTACCACTCCCTGCGAGAAAAAGTGTTTCCTCGTCTCTGCTCTGAATGGCTTACTCCTTATTCTTAAACTGTGGCCCCTGGTTCTGGACTCCCCCAACATGGGGAACATGTTTCCTGTCTCTCGCGTGTCCAAGCCCTTAACAATCTTATATGTTTCAATGAGATATCCTCTCATCCTTCTAAACTCAAGAGTGTACAAGCCCAGCTGCTCCATTCTCTCAGCATTTGACAGTCCCGCCATCCCGGGAATTAACCTTAATTTGTGTTTTCCAAGTGCATTATGAAAATTATTTTTTAAAGTGTGCCTTGACTTGTGAATGTTCCTTCCTTGGTCCTTTTCCCTTTCGACTACTTAGATTTTCTTTTTTCTAAAAAAAACAGCCAGCGCTGCTATTTACTCAGCTGGTGCTCCTAAAAATTGATTATATGAGATTGATCTATTGCCTCCTTAGAAGGAAGAAGGATAAAGAGTCTGTCAAATGCGTGTGCTCTGGGGCCTGCCTAATAATCCACGGGTGACTTTAATCTACATATAGATTGGGCCAACCAAATTGGTAACAATGCCGAGGAGGAGGATTTCCTGGAATAGATAGATAGATCCTTTATTGTCATTCAGACCTTTCGGTCTGAACGAAATTATGTTAAAAATCCATGCAGGATGGGTTTTTAAATCAATATGTAGAGGAACCGACTAGAGGACAAGCCATCCTAGACTGGGTATTGTGTAATGAGGAAGGATTAGTGAGCGATCTTGTTGTGCAAGGCCCCTTGGGCAACAGTACCATAATATGGTGGAATTCTGCACATTAATCTCTAGTGTGGGACCTTGTCAAAGGCTTTTTGAAAGTCCAGATACACCACATCCACTGGCTCTCCCTTATCCATTCTATTTGTTACATCCTCTCAGGTTAGCAAGCATGATTTCACCTTCATAAATCCATGCTGACTTTGACCGATCCCGTCACTGCTTTCCAAATGCGCTGCTATAACGGCTTTACAGAATGGCAGTCAGTGACTAGTGGGGTGCCGCAAGGCTCGGTGCTGGGACCCCAGTTGTTTACATTATATATTAACGATTTAGACAAGGGAATTAAATGTAGCATCTACAAGTTTGCAGATGACACAAAGCTGGGTGGCAGTGTGAGCTGCGAGGAGAATGCTATGAGGCTGCATGGTGACTTGGATAGGTTGGGTGAGTGGGCAGATGCAGTATAATGTGGATAAATGTGAGGTTATCCAATTTGGTGGCAAGAACATGAAGGCAGATTATTATCTGAATGATGTCAGAATAGGAGAAGGGGAGGTGCAACAAGACCTGGGTGTGCATGTACATCAGTCACTGAAAGTAAGCATGCAGGTACAGCAGGCAGTGAAGAAAGCTAATGGCATGTTAGCCTTCATTGCAAGAGGATTTAAGATTAGGAGCAAGGAGGTCCTACTGTAGTTGGATAGGGCCCTGATGAGACCACACCTGGAGGATTGTGTGCAATTTTGGTCTCCAAATCGCCAAATTTGACGAATTACAATCTTGCTATTGAGGCAGTGCAGCGCAGGTTCACCAGGTTAATTCTCCGGATGGCGGGACTGACATATGATAAAGGGATGGGTCGACTAGGCTTTTATTTGCTGGAATTTAGGATGAGAGGGAATCTTATAGAAACATATAAAATTCGCAGAGGATTGGACAGGGTAGATGCAGGAAAATGTTTCCCAATGTTGCAGTCCAGAACCAGGGGTCACAGTTTAAGAATAAGGGGTAGGCCATTTAGGACTGAGATGAGGGGGAAAAAATCACCCAGAGAGTTGTGAATCTGTGGAATTCTTTGCCACAGAAGGCAGTGGAGACCAATTAACTGGATGTTTTCAAAAGAGAGTTAGATTTAGCTCTTGGGGCTAAGGGAATGAAGGGATATGGGGAAAAAGCCAGAACGGGGTACTGATTTTGAATGATCAGCCATGATCATATTGAAATGCGATGCTGGCTCGATGGGCCGAATGGCCTACTTCTGCACCTATATTCTATGTTTATATATCAGGATAGCTTTGTTCGGAGCCTCGGACGATGCCGCTTGTCACTAATGCTCATTGTTATCTGATAGTTTGGGTTCAATCAGCTCTTGCAGAAGAGGGGATACAAACCTAGGATTAAGTCATCATTGTGGGACATTTCTTTAACCTGCATAGCCTGTTTCAACATCAGCAAATAAGGACTTTTCCTCTTTAAAATTCCTGTTTTTCTTTGTTCCTGCAAAACATCCCGTGACCAAGTGAAGTAGCACAGGTAGTAGAGTCGCTGTCTTGCACTCCCAGGAAGCTGGTTTCATTCCTCGCCTTAGATGCTGTCTAAATAGAGTTTGCTGATTCTTCCTGGGATCACAAAGACTTCTTGGGCTTCCGTTGTGCACTTGATTCGTCCCTTAGCTCAGTTTAGTTATGTAGAACGTGTGTGTTTGTTCCCTTCCTTCCCTTCCCTCCCTCCCTCCGTCCCTCCTTCCCGCGCATCTCTCACTGTAGTCCAAGTCATGAATTTTGCAATTTCTCCCTAACCATTTCCAATTCTTCTGCTATAAAGTTTAGGTTCAGATTTGTTATTGTTATGTGTACAGTGAAAAACTGTGTTCTGTATGCTGTCCAATGCGATTAGATAATACTATAAATAAACACAATCAGATCAAACTCAAGTACCATAGGTAGAGCAAAGGGGAATATGCAGACCACAAAATATAGTTCACAGCATTGTAGCACATAATTTCTATAGTCTGAAGCAAGGTCTCCACCCCAAACGTCGCCCATTCCTTCTCTCCAGAGATGTCCCGCTGAGATACTCCAGCATTTTGGCATTTTGTTTCGAAGTTCTATAGACAAAGTCTGCAATGAGGTAGAGTTGAATTGGATAGTATCCTTGTTTATGGGAGGAGCATTCAGAAGCCCGAGAGGGGAAGAAGTTGATCCTGATTTTGGTGGTGCATGCTTTCAAGACTCTATCTTCTGTCCAATGGGAGAAAGGAAAGAAGGACTGACCAGGGTGGGACATGTCTTTGATTAGGTTGGGTGTTTTCCTGAGGCTGCGTGGTGTAGTTACAGTCAGTGGTGGAGAGTCTGGTCTGCGTGATGAACTGGGCGACATCCACAACACTGCAATTAATTGCGATCTTGGTCATTGTTCCCAAACCATGCTATGATGCAACCCATCAGTATGCTTTCTATGATACATCAATAGAGGTTTGTGTGGCTCATTAGAGAAGCTGAATTTCCTCAATCTCCTGAGGAAGTAGAAGCATTGGTGTGTTTTCTTGGCTATTGCATGTGGTCGGTCCATGACAGATCATTGGTGATATTAACACCAAGGAACTTAGACAATAGACAATAGGTGCAGGAGTAGGCCATTCGACCCTTCGAGCCAGCACCGCCATTCACTGATCTTGAAGCTTCGGCACCATTGCTGCTGATTTGTTCCTGAAGTCGATAACTAGCCCCTTTGTCTTGCTCACATTGAGTATATTGTCCTGACACCACGTTACTTAGTGCTGTATCTCCTCCTTGTCTTCTGTCTCGCCATTGTTTGTTATCTGCAAGATTATAGATGGAGTTGGAGCTGAATTTGGCTGTATAATTGTGAATGTATAGAGAGTATATTAAGGGACTGATATTGCATCCTTTCGGGACACCAGTGTTCAGAGGTTTGGTGGGGGAGGTGTTGTCACCTATTCTCATGGATTGTGGTCTGTGAGTTGGAAAGTCAAGGATCCAGTGACAGTGGGTTCCTGGAGTTTGGAGATGAGTTTGGATGCGATTATGGTATTGTAGACAGAGTATAGTCGATAAATAGGAGTCGAAGGTAGGAGTCCTTGTTGTCTAGGTGTTCCAGAAATGGGTTAGGCCCAGGGAAATGGCATAACATCCTCCTTGAAAACAGTCGTTCTGAGCAAGCTTTAGCTGGGTGTAATTTTATTTTCTAATTGTACTCATGTGAACCAGCCTTGTATGTTTCAGTGCATTGTTTCTCAGCGAGCCATGTTCTGAGATTAGAAAAAACTTACATGACCAATCTACTTGGAAACATTTGGGGGGCTAGGGGGAGAGGGTGCTGGAGAAATGCTGAAAAGAGGACACAGCACCAGCTGTAATACTGACACTTATCAGCTACTCTGATTGCTGATAACCTGAAATAAATTGTCTTTGGGTGTAACCTGTGCCAATACTTAGATATTGAATCAGTGTTTTTGGCAAGTGAGCATCGCACTTGTGCTCCAAGTAAGAGGCTGATTTATTGACTTGCAATTTTGGTGCTCCAAACCACACTTACAAACACAGATTGAAGTCTAGACATTGTTGTTGCGCAATAAATTTAGCAGTTAACCTATGTGCAGCAAACTCTCATGGGCATCAATATGATCACCCGATAATGTGTTGTACTTGTGTTGATTGAGGGATCAACATTGGTCAGGGCTCTAGGTAGTACTCATTCTTCAAACTGGTGTCTTTGGATCTTTGCATCATTCAAGAGCCTCTGTTTCAAAGGCACATATGGGCCAGTACTCCCTTGGTTCTGCTTTGAACTGTCATAGATTATTGGACTCTAGGTCATATCTGTCAATATTTGATCTTGTGCAAACAAGATTCACATTGCAGAGAATTAGGTAGCCTTGTCAATATTGTTTGAATGTGAGTTAACTTTGAAATGATTTTGGCCAGTCCACGGGTGCATATTTGATGTTTAATAACTATCTATATCTGATGCGTTAAGTACCATTAGCTTTGAATTCCTGAAGTACTGGTGATTAAATGTGGTTGTTTTTGTTTTTAGATTTTTGTTTTGCCTTTAAATGGGTTGGAAGGTATGGATTGTCATTGACTGCAAGCCTATAAATGAAACAGTAGAAATGTCATTGCAGGAGTTTGAAGATGTTCTTGCGATCCTTTTATGTGAAGATATTGGAGATCCATTGAACTTTTATTCAACTAAAAAGCATTATTGCCATTATTGATCCTGTAGAACTTTTCATGAACATCATATCTACTCAGTTAATCAGTTGGAATGAACTGCAGATGCTGGTTTACACTGAAGATAGGCGTAAAATCGAGTAACTCGGCAAGTCAGGCAGCATCTCTGGAGCCAAGGAATAGGTTACATTTCGGGTCCGAAGAAGGGTTTCGACCAGAAACGTCACCTATTCCTTTTCTTCAGAGATGCTGCCTGACCCACTGAGTTATTCCAGCATTTTGTGTCTGTACTCAGTTAATCACCCTCTTTTAAATATGCCGCATGCTTCGATACATCCTGAGCTGTAAATGACAAATTAATCACAGAATGCAGGTAATAAAATGGAATTAAATATTGCTTGCATGAGTAGCTTTCAGTTTTGGGATGTGGGTGTGTTTATCTAACCTAACAGCTATTGCCCTGAAAGACTGATGGTGAGCTGCCACTTTGTTACCTTGTAGTCAAGGTACTCCCACAGTGCTGTCCGTGGGGATTTAAAAAATAATTAAATCCAATCATAAAAAATAGTGATGTATTTCCAAGTGTGACTGAGATAGGAAACTGCAGATTGTATAGTACAGCACAGCATGTCCCTGCTGGACTTGATGCCAAGTTAAACTATTCTCTGCCTGCATGGGATCCATATCCTTCCATCCCTTGCATAGTCGTGTGCCTATCCAAAACCCTCTTAAATGTTGCTATCATGTTCCCACCCACCTGAAGGCCTTGTCCTTTGTGATAGTAATCGTGGGTTTGTGAGGTACAGAGACTAACTTTTCGAATAACCATAATAGATGTGCAACGTTACATAGATCAGCTACAGAAATAGGCAGAGAGAGATGGCAGATGAAGTTTAATCCCAGCAAATGTAATGTGTTGATCTTTGGGAAGTCGAATGTAAGGGAAAAGTATTCAGTTCATGTCAAGACCCTTGCATGACCATTGATGTACAAAGGGATCTTGTGGTCTCTGAAAGTGGAAATACAAGTAGATAGAGTGGCAAAGAAGGCATGTGACATATGGAATATTCTCCTTCATCAGTCCGGGCATTGAATATAAGAGTTAGGAAGTCATGTTGCAGCTTTATAAGACTTTGGCGAGGCTGCGTTTGGATTATTGTGTAGAGTTTTCGTTCCCCCATTACACTGAGGATGTTGAGGCTTTGGAATGGGTGCAGGGTGTTAACCAGAAAACTGCAGAGATTAAAGGGTAGACGCATAGTACTGGAGTAACTCAGCGGATAAGGCAGCATCTCTGGAGAAAAAGGATGAGTGACATATCGGGATGCGACCCAATCCAAGACGTCACCTGTCCTTTTTCTCCATAGATGCTGCCTAACCCGCCGAGTTACTCCAGCACCGTGTCCATCTTTGGTATAAACCAGCATCTGCAATTCTTTGTTTCTAGGTTGGAGGGTATTAATTATAAGGCGAGGTTGGACAGACTAAAACGTTGGGAAGTCGAGGGGAGACCTGATACATAGACAATAGGGGCCAGGAGTAGGCCATTCGGCCCCTTGAGCCAACACCGCCATTCAATGTGATCATGGCTGATCATCCACAATCAGTACCCATTCCTGCCTTCTTCCCATACCCCTTGATTCCGCTAGCCCTAAGAATGCATCCAGTGAATCGGCCACCACTGCCTTCTGAGGCAGAGAATTCCACAAATTCACAACTCAAAGCCCTGTCCCACGGTACAAGTACATTCCAAGAGCTCTCCCGAGTTTGCCCTGATTCGAACTCAGAGATTTACGGAAATGGCCACTCGGGGCACTCGTGGACATTTTTCAACATGTTGAAAAATCTTCACGAGTCTTCCCGTGCTTACCTGCCGTTAACGAGTTTTCCCGAGTACCTGCCGTTAGAGTTACGAGCCGCTAAGAGACGTCACCGAGCTCCGACGTACCCGCTACGTTCATTCTCCGTGCTTACGTTAAATATATTTAAGTCTAAAATGGATGGTTTTTTAGCTGCCAAGGGGATAAGGGGCTACGGGGAGAGGGCAGGGATATGGACCTAGGTATGGTTAGTATAGTAAGACCTGAGTGATCTCCTGGACAAGTGTCGATCGCCTGGATTGGGGTCGGAGAGGAATTTCCCGGATTTTTTTCCCGAATTGGACCTGGGTTTTTATCCGTTTTTTTGCCTCCCCCAGGAGATCACGCGGTTCTTGGGGTGGAGAGAGGTGATAGCGGTATAAAGGGGCGGGTAGTGTCTTGTGTTCTGTGTCTTGTGTCTACTGTTTGTGGGTAAGTGTGTCTGTTTAGTGTTCAGCCATGAGCGAATGGCGGTGCGGGCTCGACGGACCTGGTGGTCTACTCTCGCACCTACTTTCTATGTTTCTATGTTTCTATGTTTACCACGAGTTCGATTTTTTTTTTAAACTCGGGAGAGCTCTTGGAATGAACTCGTACCGTGGGACAGGGCTGTCTCTGTGTGAAAAAGTTTTTCCTCATCTCAGTGCTAAATGGCCTAACCCTTATTCTTAAACTGTGGCCCCTGGTTCTGGACTCCCCCAACATCAGGAACATGTTTCCTGCATCTAGCATGTCCAATCCCTCAATAATTTTATATGTTTCTATAAGATCCCCTCATCCTTCTAAATTCTACTGAATACAAGCCCTGTTGCTCCATTCTAGTAAATCTAGTAGAATTTCGGAACTATTTTCCTTGGTGGAAATGTCAAAGTGTAGAGGGTGTGAGAGAAAAAGTTTAAAGGAGATGTGCAAGGCAAGTTTTAAACGAAGAGTGGTGTGTCTCGGCATTTACATAGCTTTTGGATAAGAACATGAATATACGGGGAATGGATGGGTACGAATCACGTGCAGGCAGAGGAGATTAGGCATCATGCATAATTTAGCATTATTTTCAGCACAGAATTCTGTGCTGTACTTTTCTCTATTCCATGTGTTTTGTCGATAGTATTCACTACATCCAGTGTGTTGATCATGGAGGAGATTAATGTTTTGGTTGGTTGATGGGGCTCCAATCAAGCCTGTTCTTTCCTGAGTAGTGTCAAGCTTTTTGCGTGTAGTTGAACCTGCACTTGTCCAGGCAAGTGGAGAGTTATTTGTGAACTCCACGTGCCTTAACGGTAGCAGAACGTCTTGGGGTGTCAAAAGGTGAGCTGCTTGCCCAGCCTCTGATCTGCTCTTGCCTGGTCATTTCAAAACTTTGCTCACCAGCTGATTATGTTCAACTCGGCAGAAGATTATGGGTTCAAGTTCAACTCCAGACGTTTGACCACAAAAATCATGTAATTTGATATTTTTGTGAAGTACTGCATGATATTTTTGATATTTTGTGCAATGACATCACCACTTGCGACCAACAGCAGAATGAGATCAATCCCTGTCAGCCCTGTAATTGGGTACTTCTCTAATTTTCAGGCAGGTTTCTATAAACAAGAACATCTTCAGTAAATCATCCTTCCTGCACTGCGCACGTTAGCTGCCTCGATGCTTGCGGTAAATATGGAACTGTTAGGTGCTTTCAACTGCCCTCATGTGTGTAAGATACTATTCAAATATATTACCTTCACTGAGGTAATAAGTTTAATAGTTATAAAGTACAGTGGTGTTGGTAGTCTGAGATTGAATTTAAAAAAAATGGTTGAATCATAGAGCACGGCAAAACTTGCCCATGATGATCAAGATGCCTCATTTACACGTCCCACCTGCCTCTGTTTGGCCCATATCCCTCTAAATCTTTCTTATCCATGTACGTGTCCAAATGTCTTTAAAAATGTAGTTGTAGTACTTGCCTAAACTGCATCCTCTGACAGCTCGTTCCATATACCCACCACCCTCTGTGGAAAAAGTTGCCCCTTGGATTCGTCTTAAATCTTCCCCTCTTGTCTTAAACCTAAGTCGACACCCTCTGAGACCCTCAATAAAGAATGACCTGGTATTAATCTTGTGAATAATCTGAGTATATGACTGCAGGATAGTACTTGAAAGTTTTTCCTTTTAAGGAAGATTGGATGATATAAACCATGGATTAGCATGAAGAAATATTTATATAAAAAACTGGTGATATAAGAATTCTCTGGTGTGTAGGCCTTATTGGCTGTTTTGAATTGAATGAATTTTAGTTTGTATTGAGTAAGAAATTGTGTTCAGTTGGATGGCTCACAACTGAATAATTTACCTTGGTTAAATAATTCTATTGGTTTAAATTTACTTAACAGTAAATATTTGTCATGGTGCAGTGCCCCTCCTCTGGTGGTGAGGTGATGTTTGCACAGATGATTAAACACTGCAAGCTTTCTGGGATTAAGAACAAAGCCTTTCTATGTACTTATTAGGTAATGCACTAACACTCAGAACATTCTTCTTCTCCGGGTTGATTCAGCAGTGGGTTTCACTTCCTCCTGCTGGTGAACTGTTTCATACATTTGGGGTTTTAATTCTGGCATGTTGATGGCGTGTTTTAAATTTGTTTATGTTGGCTTTCAAATGGAGCAACAACGAACAAGTACATTAACCAGCAGATTGTCAAAGGAAGGGCGGTATCCAGATATATTTGAATTGGGGCATGTTAGTGTAAAGATTTACCTCAGCAGAGTATGGATTAATACATGTTTCCGTGAAGCGCTAGTGATATGAGTTTGAAGAGCTTGGTTTTGCCAAACATTTGTTGTACTGTGGGTTAATGTTTTTGAATGTTCGGGCCTAAATCAAGCTAGGAGTTTAATCCTTTAGTCTAAGCTGAGAATCGGATGGACGTTTGGCAGCTGTGGCATGGCTTGCACGTCATTACTTCCATTAAGGTGAAACCAAGTAGTAGCTGAAGTGACAGCGATCTGTCAAATGAGCTCAATACTTTCTATGCTCGAGTTGAAAGGAAGAACATTGATGTGCCTTCTTGGGCCTTAACTGCACCCTGATTTTAGTCATTGAGTTCAATATTAGAAGATTCTTCGTGATGGCAAACCCTTTGGAAAGCAATCAGCCACGTTAGTGTAACTGGACATGTTCTTAAAACCTGTGCACACCAACTGGTTGGACCTTGTCTTCAAATGTCTTCAAACTCTCTACTAATGTCTGAGGTCCCCACCTGCTTTAAAAGGAATCCATAGTACTGGTTCCCAGGAAGAGCAGGGTGACATGCCTCTATGACTACTGACTGATTGCAGTCACGTCGGTTGTGATGAAGTGCTTTAAGTGGTTATGACGCATATCAACTTCTGCCTCGCTAAGGACCTAGGCCCACTATAATTCACCTACTGCCATCGCAAACTGGTGACCACTCTCTTTTGAAGGGCACATGTTAAATTTTAGTTTTATTTCATTCGTGTCAATTAGGTTTGCTGTCCTTAAACTCTAGTGATAAAGCCATTTACAGAGAGTTTAGTGCAAAGACGATTACCTTTGGTAAAGAGTTCTTTCCTTTGTTAATGTAAACTATATTGCAAGAACCACACCTGGTCTGGCCCATGTAATTCTGCTGAAATACCAGCCATGGCAATGACATGCACATTCAGCAGATTAATAAAATGACAAATTCTCCCTCTAGTACATTCACTGATTCGTGGTGTCCAACTTTTTTTTTTTAATGCTTTCAACCTTCTCTCTTCTTCAGGCTATCTGCTATTGCACATGTGCATTTTAATAGAGTCATGAAACCATACAGCATAGAAACAAGCCGTTAGGCCCAACTTGCCCACACCGACCAAGATGCCCAATCTACGCAGTCCCACCTACCCGCATTTGGCTTGTATCACTCTAAACCTTTCTTAGGTGGACAAAAGTGCTGGAGAAACTCAGCGGGTGCAGCAGCATCTATGGAGCGAAGGAAATAGGCAACGTTTCGGGCCGAAACGTTGCCTATTTCCTTCGCTCCATAGATGCTGCTGCACCCGATGAGTTTCTCCAGCACTTTTGTCTACCTTCGATTTTCCAGCATCTGCAGTTCCTTCTTAAACACTAAACCATTCTTATCCATTCAGATTCAGATTCAGATTCAATTTTAATTGTCATTGTCAGTGTACAATACAGAGACAACGAAATGCATTTAGCATCTCCCTGGAAGAGCGACATAGCAAATTATTTGAATAAGTAATAATAAGTGTTCGGGGGGGGGGGGGTGATTGGCAGTCACCGAGGTACGTTGTTGAGTAGAGTGACAGCCGCCGGGAAGAAGCTGTTCCTGAACCTGCTGGTTCGGCAACGGAGAGACCTGTAGCGCCTCCCGGATGGTAGGAGGGTAAACAGTCCATGGTTGGGGTGAGAGCAGTCCTTGGCGATGCTGAGCGCCCTCCGCAGACAACACTTGCTTTGGACAGACTCAATGGAGGGGAGCGAGGAACCGGTGATGCGTTGGGCAATTTTCACCAACCTCTGCAATGCCTTCCGGTTGGAGACAGAGCAGTCGCCATACCATACTGTGATGCAGTTGGTAAGGATGCTCTCGATGGTGCAGCGGTAGAAGTTCACCAGGATCTGAGGAGACAGATGGACCTTCTTCAGTCTCCTCAGGAAGAAGAGACGCTGGTGAGCCTTCTTGATCAGAGTTGAGGTATTGTGGGTCCAAGAGAGGTCATCAGAGATGTTGACTCCCAGGAACCTGAAGCTAGAAACACGTTCCACCTCCGTCCCGTTAATGTGGATGGGGGTGTGCGTGCCGCCCCTGGACTTCCTGAAGTCTACAATGAGCTCCTTGGTCTTCTTGGAGTTAAGGGCCAGGTTGTTGTCAGCGCACCATGCTGCTAAGTGCTGGACCTCCTCCCTGTAGGCCGACTCATCGTTGTTGCTGATGAGGCCAATCACCGTTGTATCATCCATGTACCCGTCTAAATGTTTGTAAAAGGTTATAGTACCTGGCTTAACTACCTCCTCTGGCATCTCATTCCATAATTAAACCTTGCCCCTCTCACCTTAAACCTCCATCCTCTGGGTCTTGATTCCCTTACTCTGGGTAAAAGACTCTGCATTCACCTTATCTATTCCCCTCATGATATTATACCCCTCTATAGGATGACCCCTCCATCTTCTGGGCTCCAAGGAATAAAGTCCTTGCCTGCCCAAACACTCCCTACAGCTGTGGTTCTCAAATGGGGGTACGCGTACCCCTGGGGGTATGTGAAGGCACTCCAGGGGGTACGTGAGATTTTAAAATATAGGCCTACATATATGTAGGCCTATATTTTTGCGCTGGTTAGGGGGTACTTGGCTGAAAATATATTTCACAGGGGGTACATCACTGAAAAAAGGTTGAGAACCACTGCCCTACAGCACAGGCCCTCAAATCCTGGCAACATATAATTGAAAAATCTGCTGCAAAACAGTGCAGGTGGACACGTTGAATAAAGCTAATAAAATAATATTGCTTTTTTATAAAAAATCCTAACATCAGCCCTCTTTATTCATTTATGTGTTGTGAATAGTAATGACAAAACCAATATTTGATGTCCATTGGACCAAGTGCAGACCCGTTGGGCCCATTCCCCAACGTAATATTCCACCACTCACCCATAGGCCCCAAATGCACAGGCGTGGCTGGCGGGTTCCCGTTGTGATGTCAGAGATCCTCGTTGTGACCCGTGTCTCGGCAACCTTCCCCCATCTGCGCAAGCGCGGCCGACAAGTGGGAGCGGAACTGCAACGTTTTTAAAGTTTAAAATGGGTGGGGGGAGGCTGAGGCTGTGGCCTAGTCCTTACCCCGGGTCCTGCTCCTCTCCCTCCCCGGGGTCCCGGAGTAGAAGCACCGCCACCCCAAGCCTCAGCACTGCGGTCATTTCAAATCCTGTACTTGAGGCAGGGGCCTGTCGGGGGGACAGGCCGAGCGGCCTGGAGCCGGGGAAGGGAGAGGCCGAGGCTGCGGCCTAGTCTTTGCCCCGGGTCCCGCACCTCTCCCTCCCCGCGGGCCCGCCGCAGACCCCGCCCCAGCCTCAGCGCTGCGGCCATTTGAAATCCCACACGTGGATACTGGACCCACTGTGAACGCGCGTGGAGTCTTTCAGTATTTTAAAATCTGCACGCGCGGATACCCTCAGTAACTCCCTCCTTCCATAACCCCTCTCCTCTCCCTACCCCCTCCTCTCCCTCTATCCCCCTGCTCCCCCACTCCTCATAATCCCCATCCCACCCCCACCCCCACAATGAAAATCGCGATGTATTCTTCTAAATGGAATTCTCAATGAAAATCGTGTTTTTTCTTTAAAAAACCTAAACACAATGTTAGCTGTTAATGAAAATGGAAGACTGGACCCAGCTACACTAGTCCCACTTGCCTGCGCTTGGTCCTCCAAACCTATCCTATCCATTAGAATTGCGGATGCTTTAGTCTGGATCTGGAGGATATTTAAATATCATAGTCATCGAGGAATACAGTATAGAAACAGGCCTGAAGTCCAATGAGTCTCTGGCAACCATCAAACACCCATCTTACACTAACCCTTCTATGTCTATGTCTATGATAACTATATTCTCTTGCATTCCAATTAACTGCGCTATGGGGTAATTTGCTTGGTTAATTAAGCCTGTCTGGTTTGGAATGTGGGAGGAAGTACATGTGGTCATGGGGATAACATGAAAACTCCACACAATACTGAAGAAGGGTTCTCAAGAAAGGTTTTGATCTGAAACGTTACCTATGCCTTCTCTCCAGAGATGCTGTCTGATCCTATTTGCACTATTATTGTTTGTCTTTGTGTGCGCATGTAGAGAGATATAGGAGAATGAATGAAAGATATGCAAAAAAGTAACGACGATAAAGGAAACAGGCCATTGTTAGCTAGTTAGTTGTTGGGTGAAAACTGGTGTGACTTGGGTGGGGGAGCGATGGAGAGAGGGAATGCAGGAGTTACTTGAAGTTATGGAGGAATCAATATTCATACCACTGGGCTGTAAGCTGCCCAAGCGAAATATGAGACGCCGTTCCTCCAATTTGCGTTTGTCCAGGGACCCCGACAGTCCTTTCAGGTTTGGCAGAGGTTCACTTACACCTCCTCCAACCTCATCTACTGTATCCATTGTTCAAGATGTGGACTCTTAAAAATCGGCGAGACCAAACGTAGACGGGGCGATCATTTCGCTGAACACCGTCCCTCAGCCCACCTGGACCTACCTGTTCTCCCAGTTGCTAAACACTTTAATTCTCCTTCCCATTCCCACATTGACTTTTCTGTCCTAGGTCTCCTCCATTGTCAGAGTGAGGCTAAACACAAATTGGAGGACCAGCTTCTCATTGCGATTCTCAGATTACATTTCAAATATTTTGCAATTTTTGTGAAAAATCATATTTTGTTGTGTATTATCATCGTGAATGATATCCAGATATCCTGATATTTTCTTTTTGGTTAAAATACCTTCAATCTTTATTGTTTTCTTAATTTCCATTGGTGGACTTTTGCCAATTTCTTAGTTGCACAAACATCTTGGAAGGTGAAAGTTGAATCAATAGTAGTTTCATATTAGTTCTGCATGAAAATATTTTTAAAATTGTCATAATCAGTGTCATATAGTCTGGATAGAGGCCCTTCGCCACAACTAGTTTGTGTTGATCACCAAGCACATGTTTACACTCATCCTATGTCTTCCCATATTCAAATCAATTCATCTCAGATTCTACAACCATCAACATGTTTTTTTTTTGTTTTTTTTTAATTTGTTTATTTTATTAGAAGTTAATACAATACAAAACAATACAGTGGCACCTAATTTTAGGTGCCAACTATGTCATACCGTAATCCATTCTATGTACAACCTCTAGTTTTATGTTATGAGAAGGAAGTAAGCAAGACAAGAAAAAGAAAACAATAGAAAGGGGAAAGAGTGGAAAAATAGATGGTAGAAAGTAGAAAAATGTGAAGTGTGTATATAAAAAAACAAATAAATAAATAAAATAAAAAAGAAAAGGTGGAAAGTAGAAATAGAAGAGAAGGCCCCTTAAAAGAGAAATTTTCAAATCTATATTCGAAGATGTAGATCTATCCACGTCATGAACTGAAATCAGCAATCCTTATGGTACCGCTGCATCACATGATTCCAAAAAGTCGATGAAAGGAGACCAACTCCTTAAGAATTGGTCATATTTATCTATTAGTCGAAGTCTCATTTCTTCAAGGCGTGCTATGTCCATCATATTCCTAATCCACATTTTAACAGTTGGTATGGCTGTATTTTTCCAAAATTTAAGTATCAATTTCTTTCCAATTATTAACCCATAATTAAAAAAAACATTTTGGTCTTTATTTAAATTGGTATCTTCTCCTATTATTCCAAATATAATCCATTCCATTTTGGGTTCTATTCTTGACTTGAAGAGCTTTGTAAATATATCAAATATATCACTCCAAAATTTATTCAACTTTGTACATCCTACAAATGAATGTGTTATATTAGCGTTTTGAAACAAACATTTATCGCATCTTGGAGAGACGTTTGGATAAAATTTATTCAACCTCGTTTTTGAATAATATAGTCTATGTAATAATTTGAATTGAATTAAATTATGTCGTATTAATAGAACAGTTATGTGTATTCATCAAATACTTTTCCCATCTATCATTCGAGATCTTTATCATTAGCTCATGCTCCCAATCTTCCCTTAGTGCTTCTGTTGAGGGTGATTCTCTATATAATATATTATTATAAAAGTATGATATTAATTTTTGTGAATCAGCCTTAATATTCATTGCTTCTTCTAAAGGGTCTAAAAATATAGTTTGAAATCTATGTGTATATTTCTTCATAAAGTCACATACCTGTATATATTTAAAATATTGATTATCCTTCAATTTAAATTTTAATTTTAATTGTTGAAATGATAACAGTTTACCCAATTCATACATATCCCCTACTTTCCTAATCCCCAGTCTATCCCATTGTTGATGTGTGTTGTCGATGAGAGAAGGTTTGAATGCGGGGTTGTTCAATAGTGGGGTTAGTACTGATAAATTATTTAATTTCAAGGATACTTTTATTTGTTTCCAAATTCTTATTATATTGTGAATAATTGGGTTCTTCTTATTATACTATTCAATTTTATCGGTGAGAGCATATATATCGTTCCTATATCGTGCGGATAGCACTCCTCTTTCTCCATTCTTATCCACTCCAACTGCTGAGTGGAACTATCCAGCCAGTACATTATGTTCTTAATATGCACTGCCCAGTAGTAATACATAAAGTTAGGTAATACCATCAACATGTTTAATGCAATTTCCCATGGCCAATTAACCTGCCAACCAACACTTCTTTTGCATGAGGAAGTGAACAGGATAGCAGAAGTCCATGCGATCAGGGCAAATGTAATCACTCCTCAAAGGCAGCACTAGAGGGTTGAAACTTGGTAACGAGCCGTGAGGCAGCAGCACCAACAATAGGGTACTGTATAATTATTTTGCATACCCAAGTTTGTGAATCTCTGGTAAGCCCACCATAATTCATCGTGAACTGAGTGCTTGCTGGACTATTTAGGTGACAGTTAAGAATCAATGAAATAACTGAGCACATGGATTGGTAATGATATAGATTTGTGCTAATGAAAATTATTTACGTAAGGATTCAGTCCTCCAGGAAAAGAATCTTTATTTTTTTCTCTGTAATTCTGGAGACAATGAATAGCTTTGAGTATTGGATAATCCATATGGTTAAAGATTCTGCCGTGGTCATTTAAAGTAAGTACTTCTTCTCAACTGTTTTCCAGGGACTTGCGTGAAGTGCAGCAAAGCAGTGTATGGAGCACACCAGGCATGTCAGGCCATGGGCCACCTATACCATGATACCTGTTTCACCTGCAGTGCCTGCAGTAAGTAATATTTCATGATCTGTGAATACATTCTGATTGATTTTTATGGATATTGGCAAATGATTTTGTTTGGGATTTGATGTTTGTAAAATTGTGCCTCACAATGTTCTATTGATTCTTTTCAAATTTTAAAGAGCAAAGACATTTGGTCCATTGAGTCTTTGATTAATCTGTTGATGAACAACTTCATTTCATCCCTCATCACAAATCTCTCTCCACATTTCTTTTTCTCTCAGCTGTGTATCTAATTCTCCTAAAGATTGCTATTCAGTTTGCTTATATTCATTTATTGAGCAATTTGTTCCAAGTTCTAACTGCTCTTTGCCAAATCAAAACATTTACTCCTGTTACCTCTCTTCCACCAGTCAACTTGCATCTAAATCTTCTGTTTATAGCGCTTTGGAAGAGGTTTCTCTTTATTCTCTTCAAACTACAGCCTATGATTTCTATAGTGTTATCATTATTTATCTAGGCTTCAAGAACAATCTACTGCTTTAGATTTTCCCCATGACATTATCCTTGGAATTATCCCAGTAAATCTTATTCTGCACTCTTTTCAAATTCTTCTCTTGCATCTTTGAGAGTTGTACAATATGGGATTAAACTATTTTATATGTTCAGCATAATTCCATAATTTTAGTACTTCACACCATATGTTTGTATGCTCGGATTCCTGAGGTGGTATTTGTATATATGATATATCATAATGCGTTCTCTAAAGTGGTGTTTGCTTAGCATTGCATTGTCTTTGGAGCAGGTAGAGAAGAGACTGCATTTTGCTGATGATGGTTTTAATGCTGCTAGCTAAGGGACTCTGCTTGCATTGCAGTGTTTTTAAATCATGCCATCTCTCTGGTTAGTTTTCACACTTGAAAATACATTGCAATAATTGTGTGAACAGGTTTCCTTATGCCAAATGACTTTTGAAAATCCACTTGGTCAAATCTCCATTTTGTTTGCTAATACCTCAATTGTAATTTGACAATGACGAAGAGGCTAGATGGGAAAAATGAAGAGAAATGAAAGGATCACGGGAAGGAGTGGATTACAGAGATTATGGAGGGGGCAAATTTTAAAATCATTGCAATATTTTGTTGGGGCAAATGAATGGTGTGTCCGTGAAGAAGGAAAAAAGTTGAATGTCTTGGGGCTTGAAGGATCAATGGTTTCAAAAGAAAGCTGAAACCAGATACTGAATTTGATAAACATCCACGATCATATTGAATAGTGGAGCGGGGTCAAACTCTGTGTATGGAGGTGGTAGAAGCACCATGTGAATTAGACAAAAAGGCTAATTTATAGAATATTGCAGCACAAGAACAGGCCTTTGGCCCATGATGCCGAACATGATGCCAAATTAATCCTTTCTGCCTGCACATGATCCATGTCTCTCCCTCGCTTTCTTCCAGAGTGACTGACTGACATCCAGGCATCCAGGGTTATATAGTCCTGGGGCAAGCGAGCCGACCTGGGACTGGCTGTAACAAAACATGTGGGTCATTGTCCCCACCTCTCAAAACATGGGGGGGGGGGGGGGCGATAGCCACCCCCCTCCAGAATTTCCAGCCATGTAACTTGAGGGATTTACTTGATTCCATATGCCCCCTATTTCCTGACGTTTGCCACAAAACCTCTCGTCACCAGAGTTCCCTGCTCTTGTTTCTTGCTCTCTTCACTCTAATAGGTTATACTGTCCCTGTCTTAATTTCAAAAGCCTCAAAGAAACTTGCCAAACATCCCATAACCTCCGAACAGTCTTCCAATCAACCGCTGCAAGTTTTTGTTTATTACTTTCAAAATGTGCTTTACCCCAATTTAGGACTTCGATTTGTGGCCTAGTTCCATGCTTTTCCAAAACTATTTTAAAGCTCAGGATTATTAATTATGATCAGTACCAGACCTTGTGAGATTTTGCCAATAAAGGAATTGTCTTTGACCGCTCCTCAATTTATCCAGCTCTGTTTCAGATTTTGTAAATGTAACAAAAGTCGTCACTAATGAAACTATTGCATGAAGGTAGACAAAAATTCTGGAGAAACTCAGCGGGTGCAGCAGCATCTATGGAGCGAAGGAAATAGGCTACGTTTCGGGCCGAAACCCTTCTTCAGACTGAAACCCCCAATTTCAGGTCATGAACTGGGCCAATCAAGCACCATCAACTCCAGTGACTGATGCAAAGTGGTGGAGTAACTCAGCGGGTCAGGCAGCATCTCTGGAGAAAAAAAGGACAGATGACGTTTTGTTCTCGACCTGAAACATCACATCCTTTTTGCAGGATTTTGCAGTACTTTGTATCTATCTTTGGTATAAACTAGCATCTGCAGTTCTTTGTTTCTTCATCAACTCTAGTTTTTGCCTTTGCTGTTGCATTCTTGGCTGACTAGTCCTATGAATGCTTGCCAGGGTCTCCAGGAGATTTGCCTCCCTGAACAAGGAGGGAAAAGTTTCATTTTACAACCAACAGGAAGGAAGGAATTTCTTTGAGAGAAATAGAGTGTTACAGCCAGGATCAAGATGTTGGTAAAATAATCAGCATTAGATTGTGTAAGGTTAATTTTAAGTTTTCATTATTGTTGCAGGTTGAAACCTGCTCTTGCAGGTACTGACTTTTCACATTCCACCCACCCATTTCAGTGGTGTGTATGTAGGCTGATGCAATTTGATTTTTGAAGCATGAGCTCCCTTCTTTCACCTTTAATTTAGAGATACAGCGCGGAAACCGGCCCTTCAGCCCACCGAGTCCACGCTGACCAGCGATCCATGCACATTAACACTATCCTACACATACTGGGGACGATTTTACATTCATACCAAGCCAATTAACCTACAAACCTAATGGCCATTTAAATCAGCTTGCGAGTGGGAATTTCTGGAACGGGACCATTCGGAACGTTCAGGATGCAGTGAATTTATACCCCCGTATCTGCAGCAAATACACTGCCGGTTCTTTGGGGGGGGGGAAATCACGGTTTCGCAACTTAAAATGTGAATTAAATACATCTTAAGAAACACTTTTATACATAAAAATAAACTACTTTCTTTTACCTGGTCCTCCATAAAATCCGGCCCCGTTGATGGCTTCAGAAGCTGATTTTAAAATCACTCCAGCGATTAACTTGTCGGGTGAATTTAAAAAAAAACCACACAGAACGGCCGTAGGAACGATTCTTTAGCAACATCTTGCACTCCAACAAATATAATTCAGGACCAGGTCGGGAAAAAACCACGTTTTAACCCCGCCCCCCCCCCCCCTCAAATGCCCCAAAATCGCGCACACGGCCAGTGGCAGAATTGCAGCGCCGCTGAAGGTATGTTTTGTAACATACCTATTATTTACTCATTTTTTTGTTCTTTTAACCTACAGTATTTGCTGTCACTTATATCTGACTCACCCCATAAGAAACAACCAAAGGATAAATGCAATTACCAGTAAATTGAACAAAATAATATGAAGGTGCAGGCTAGCTGGGATTTACTGAAGCTGTCAAGTTAAAAAGATTAGATTAGATTAGATCCTTTATTTGTAAGCAGAATAAGCAAAAAGTACATGTTGTAATTTGATCAGAAAACCTATTGTGAGATTGCAAATCAAGTGTCATTTTGTTTATTTATGGGCATTAAAAATCCTGTATATTGAGACTCTAAATGAATTTATCAAATTGACCTTTTTGCAATTGGATCAATAGACAATAGGTGCAGGAGCAGGCCATTCGAGCCAGCACCGCCATTCAATGTGATCATGGCTGATCATACACAATCAGTACCCCGTTCCTGCCTTCTCCCCATATCCTCTGACTCCGCTATCTTTGAGAGCCCTATCAAGCTCTCTCTTGAAAGTATCCAGAGAACCGGCCTCCACCGCCCACTGAGGCAGAGAATTCCACAGACTCACAACTCTATGTGAAAAAGTGTTTTCTCATCTCCGTTCTAAATGTCTTACACTTTATTCTTAAACTGTGGCCCCTGGTTCTGGACTCCCCCAACATCAGTAACATGTTTCCTGCCTCTAGCGTGTCCAAACCCTTAATAATCTTATATGTTTCAATAAGATCCTCTCTCATCCTTCTAAATTCCAGAGTATACAAGCACAGCCGCTCCATTGTCTCAGCATATGACAGTCCCGCCATCCCGGGAATTAACCTTGTAAACCTACGTTGCACTCCTACAATAGCAAGAATGTCCTTCCTCAAATTAGGGGATCAAAACTGCACATAACACTCCAGGTGTGGTCTCACTAGGGCCCTGTACAACTGCAGAAGGACCTCTTTGCTCCTATTGTTATTCAGGCCAACATGCCATTCGCTTTCTTCACTGCCTGCTGTACCTATCACTGAGCTATAGAGCTGTGTTAACGGTAAAACCTGTTATAAATATAGACATAGGAATTTAGAATGAAAAATTTGATCCCAACTATAGCAACAGAAAACTGTTTATCCAACCAGGAATTTCAGTTAAACTCTAATTTGCTCTTTGGTTATCAAAAATCCTTAAGATTCAGCATCTGGCTTATTAGGTGATGTTTACCATGTTACCTTGTAGTTCACCAGCTTCACTGGAACATTTATTGCCCTGCTGTGTAACACCTTGAAGAAGTGAACTAAGTGTGTAATATAATAGCATTTAAATGTCTAGATCTGTCAGACTGACTCGTAAGTTGTAATGGAGTTTTCCCTAAACTGTTTCAGTTGAGTACAATAATATTTCACAAACCTGTAAATTGTGTAACAAAGGCTTTGACATTCATAGGTTTAGAGATGTACACTAGGCCATTATTTTCAAACTTGCAACCTGGCAATCTGAAGCACATCAAGTTCTCGTCAAATTCTGAAGTATTTATGCTGAGGGACTTCTGTTGAAAAATCTTCTCCAGCTCTTCGCTGATCCCTATTTGTCTGTGTCTGTCTGTCTGTCTGTGATTCTGCCTTTGATTCCTTGGTCCGCCAGCACTCATGAAACTCCGTCATTTTTTCCATTTCGCCTGCTCATTCACTTTTACATTCAATTATGCACTCCTCAAAACACTTTTACTTTTATGTGCCCATTTAAAAAAATAAAATCCTCCACCCCCCCCCCCCCCCCCCCCCCCCCCCCACCATAACTCAGTATTCAGGGTCTGAAGCATTTTGTCGCCTCCTGCTGGCCAGCGGCCATAACGGCTGCTGACGACGGGCTCTGCTTGAAAAACACCTACATTTTTCCCACCTTTTGTCACCTTAGCACATTCCACAGACATTAGTCATGGTCAGAGGTACAGGAAAATAAAGGTTTCTACAGAATGCATCACATCAAAGGCATTTTGTCACATGGTACAAGATATATTAAAAACATTGGCCATTTGGTTTACGACATTTTATTTTTCAAGTACATCAAAGATCAAAGAGATTTAGCTACTTCTCTGGTTCCTCTCTGTCACCTCGTCCCTCATAAACATAGGACACTTGGTGCCAGGCATTTTACATCAAAGAGATCAATCTAGCTCCTTCTCTAATAATAATAATAATAATAATAAATTTTATTTGCGGGCGCCTTTCAAAGTCTCAAGGACACCTTACAGAAATTAACAAGAGTAAAAAAACATATAATCGGAGAAAAATAAATAATAAAGACATCACCAATACACAAATTAAAGACAGAATTCGATCCAAAGACAAAAAATCAAAAACACAATGTGAAGAGAGAGCAGCGGCAGCTAAACCGCGCCAGCGTACACTCTCCCTTCCGACAGCCATCTTGGACACAAACTAAAATATTCACTTACACACAAAAAAATCATCCCCCCGCAATGGTTACCACTGTGGGGGAAGGCACAATGTCCAGTCCCCATCCCCAGTTCTCCCAAAGTCAGGCCTATTGAGGCCTCCGCTATTGCCTCTACAGAGGCCCGATGTTCCTGGCCGTTCTGGCCGGGTGCTGTTGCCCCGGCGTCAGGAGAGTCCTCTCAGCGGCTGGGCCACCTGGAACGGCCGCTTCCTTACCAGAGACCGCGGCTTCCGAAGCCGACAAGGCCGCGCCGGTTTGGAGCTCCCAGGCTCCCGATGTTGAAGTCGGCGCCCTCCGCTCCGCAGACCCGTAGCCCGGAGGTGATGAACTCGGCGGTCACAGCTCATCAGAGCTCCAGCGCGGCGACCCAGGCAAGGCATCGCCCGCTCCGCGATAGCGCTCCAGCGCTGTGCCGCCACTGAAGCCGAGGTGCTGGGCGGTCCCCGCCAGGAAACGGCGCTCCACGCCCGCTGGTAGGCCACGAGGACGGGTCGACGGGGCAGCCCGGAGAAAAAGCTGCCTCACCGACCAGGTAGGGACCTAGAAATATTGTTACCCCCTACCCCCCACATTAAAAAGTCTAACTCTCCCACAATCAAAGCAAAGGACTCACTAAAACTACAACAAAAAAAAGTGAATTAAACGGACGGCTGCTGGTTAGCAGCCGTTCCCCAAGATGGCTCCTTCTCTGCTTCCTCTCGTCACTTGGGAGACAATGTTATAGTATTTATTATCTCACACACCGCAACCTGAGGCAAGCCTAATTTGAGACTAAATATAAGCTGTAAGCTAGCCCAGAAACCAATTTATTGTCTTCTTATATTTTTGACTTAATTCGGCTTTATCACTAGTACCAATTAAATCTCTACCTCCTAGATATTGGACTAGATATCCTTGGATAACGTCTATAGTACCTGCCTGTTTGGACTGTTAATTTTCAGGGTGTCATTGAATCCAATTATTTTTGGAGCAAAAAAATGAGCAACTGGAGGAACTCTGCAGGTAAAGTGATGGTTGATGTTGCAGGTCGAGACCTTGCATCAAGTCGACCTTTATTTTGTCTCCACTCAGTGTGGCATGGTGCCACAACAGTAGAGTTTTGTAGGCCCTGAAGAAGGGTTTCGGCCCGAAAGGTCGCCTATTTCCTTCGCTTCATAGATGCTGCTGCACCTGCTGAGTTTCTCCAGCATTTTTGTGTACCTTTGAGCTTTGTAGGCTAATTGGCTTGTAAATTGGCCCCAATGTGTGTAGGATAGCGTTAGTATGCAGGGATTACTGGTTGGTGCAGACTCGATGGGCCAAACATCCTGTTTCCCCGCTGTATCTTGAAACTAAAGTAAATTAGCTGTCTGACCCACCAAGTTCCTCCAGCTGGTCATTTTTTATTTAAAATGTCAGCAACTGCAGTCTCTTGTATCTAATTGTTTTAATTTGTTTTCTTCCTTTGTGAATGTTTCTTGTTAATGTTGCATTTAAAGGCCACTTTACAAATGTTTGTGGTATTACAGGTGGTTTTTAGAATGGATTTGCACTTGTCTTCTGTTCAATGGTTCTTCCATTTTCCTTCATTCACCTAAATGTGGCTTTTCGGTCTCCAGCATACTGCTAATAAGAGATGAAGGTGATAATAAAACTGCAAGTTGGAGCTACTTTACATCAAGTGTAAAGATCCAAAATTGTTCTTTCCAGCTGTGCATTCTAAAATAGGTCGCACTTCAGGCTTGAAGATTTATCATGCACACTGGTGTCATTTATTGTTAAAAACCAAAGCAGAACTTTTACATCATGTAATATTATGGTATGGATATAAAACGTTAGACCACATCGAGAGTTCTGCTCACAGATCTAGTCACCACATTATAGGAAGGAAGTGATTGCACTAGAGAGGGTGCCGAGGAGATTTATCCAGATGCATGGGCCATCAAGGAGAGACTCGATAGGGTGGGTTTGTTTTCTTTGGAAAATGGAATTCCTAATTGATGTATGCAAAATGGTGAGGCAGAGATAGGATAGATAGTGAGAAACATTTCCTTGGCAGAGATATCAATAACCAGAAGGCACAGGCTTGTGTTTAGGGGTAGCAGATTTAGAGAGATATTGGCATGTACTGACTGCTGGGATAGTGAAGACAGGTGCTTTCATAATATTTAAGTAGTTTGATGAGCATTTGAAATGCAAACCTGAGTACTAGAAAATGAGATTAAAGGTACTTGATGGGTAAAAGGGCCACTGTGGGGTGAAGGGACTATTTCTGTGCACCCTGGTTCTGACTCCAGTACTGAAACCAACAGCTTGAGGCCGAGAGATGTAATTCCAAAACAGTAGGTTAATATTTTCTTTCCCAGGAGTTTCTTTATCTTTAGCATTGAGCTATATCCAAATGAGTGAATCACACTGACTGTGGGTGTTGCAGTTATCATACAGTAAGCTGCAACAAATGGCTGTAGTCAATTTGTACACAAGCCGCACAGCAGTGAGAGTGCTTTTCACAAATGCATGGTGGTGAACAGCTTCAATTGTTACTAGAAAGAATGCAAAGTTGGCCAATTTATTATGAGAAATCAGTGGTTTGCTGACTGATCTTGGTGTGATAATTTTCATGTCTCAACCACAAATTGACTGCAGTGATTGTGGGAGGAGAAACAAACTGCAACAACTTTTGTCTTCCTTGCAGTCTGCCTCTTGTCCTTTCACCAGTTTGATGTGGCTGTTGCTGCTAAAGTGATCACTTCCTGCCAAACTAATGGTTCGATGCTGCTTTATTTTTCACATATGCAACTGCACAGTGAAATTATTTTTGCATATATTACACATCCAGGCATCGCCGTGTTTTGGCGCCATTTCCAAAGTCCAATTGGCCCACACGCTCAATGATTTGGAGCAGTTCCCACTAAGCCTTTTCTCATCAGTCTGAAGAAGGGTCTCGAACTGAAACATCATCCATGCCTTCTCGCCAGAGATGCGGCCTGTCTTGCTATGTTTACTCCAGCATTTTGTGTGTATCTTCGGTTTAAACCAGCATCTGTAGTTCCTTCCTACTTCTCCTCTCCTCGTCCGGCCATCTTTGTGTCCCGGGGGCGCCTCCTGCAGCCGACCTTGAAGGCGCTTGAGGCATGGCGATTAAGGCATTACTCTGGTTCACCCTGACCGGCCTTTGCTCCTCGAGTCTGATGTCTCCAGCTCCCACCTGGTCCTGCTACCCGCCGAGCCTTCGGGTGGGTTCGTGGTTGGACGAACCATCGGGCGGGTTCCTGGTCCTGCCGTCCGAGCTTTCAGGCGAGCCATCGGGAGGGCTCTGCCCAACATTCACTTTCAAACAGTGGTCCTGCTGATGTGTGTTTTCTGAACTTTGCTTTATTTCAAATACCCATTAAAAGTGCATTCATCACTTTTACGTCTAATCCTTTAATTTTGTACATTTCTACAGGTAGAAGATTGCGAGGTAAAGCTTTCTACTTTGTCAACGGAAGGGTATATTGTGAGGAGGATTTTCTGGTGAGTTGCATTTCGATGTGGAAGCTTAGTTTTGATGGGAAAACCTGGAGTTCTGCCATTTTCCCAAAATGTAATTACTATCGCCATATCTTCAACCATCCATGTTCTAAGTGCTCGATTATTTTTCCTTATCTTTCCTTCTGAAATCTCAAAGAGGCAACTTTTGGTGCTTTTGTCAAGGCGCGCTGTATCTGAGGTCAACAATTATCCAGTTGGTGAATTTGGCTGGGATGTCTGAAGGTTGCCAGTACCACTGGAAATCCAGTCTCTGTCTCATTGGAGTTCTGCTCAGGATCCATCCCCACCCCTTGAAATATAAACTGATTAAAAAAAATGTTTTTTAAAGCTTTAGTTTTAACCATCATGATTTTGGGATGTGGACCTCCCTGACCTGGCCCACCCATAATTGCCTGAGTTTTGCGGGTCAATTTTGAGAATAGTTAAGATGCTGTCAGTTTGTAGTCATCTTAATCGTGTGAAGGCAGCAATCGTGTAAAGTGCACAAAATTGAAAGGCATAGATAGGAACCTATTTCCCAGGATGGGAATGTCAAAGACTGGCATTAAGGTGAGAGGGACAAAGTTCAAACGAGATGTGGGGTGTAGCTTTTTTTAAACAGTGGTAGGTGCCTGTCACGTGCTGCCTGGGGTGATGGTGGAGGTGGATAAAATAACGGCATTTAAGAAACTTTTGGATAGGCACATTGAAACGCAGTTAATGGAAGGATATGGATCCAGTGCTGGCAGAAGAAATTAGTTTAACCTGACATCATGTTCGGTGCAGACATTGTGGGCTGAAGGGCAAGTCCTGTGCTGTATTGTTTTCTGTTCTATGTTCTATATGGGATGTTATATGTCAGTTGGTGACTCCATTTTCTTTCTCCACAGTACTCTGGCTTTCAGCAGTCTGCCGACAAGTGTTTTGCTTGTGGCCACCTTATAATGGACATGGTAAGTAGAAGTAGAACTATACCACCCTACTACACCACCATATGTTAGAAATGAAATTCCTATTAATTCTGAAAAGTCACTGTATAAACTTGACACTGTGGTTACCTACCCTTTGTCCCCCATTCTCTCGGATATACGATTCTTAACTGTGGAATGTTCTTCAAATTTCTCAGCTATTGAACTTCTACTTTGTGTCTCTTCATCGTTTACTCGTCTTGAAACCCAAAATATCAGAGCATGGGATGCACTTGTAGAGGTTACTTGCCAGGAGTTTTTAATCTGTTTAAACAGAAACTAAGTAAACTATTACTAAATAGGATTTTTAACGTAAGAATTTAAACAATTTTTCATTAATTTCTGGATAATTATTTTCAGCTTTTAAAATAGATAGGCAGAAATAATTCTAACAAGAAAGTAAATAAAGAAGTAAACTCTGCAGGTCAGGAAGTATCAATGGAGAGCAACATTTAACATTTAAGGTTGATAATATAGTCTTATCATAACATGGGAAATTTTAGAATTGTAGAAATGACATTCGACCTATCAAATCTGCGCTGGCCATCAAATATTCCTACTCTAATCTTATATTAATCATCCCACATTCCCATCAACTTGCCTATATCTTGCCTATTTACTACCCAATTGACCTGTTGAACTTTGGGAACTGGCATGTATATATGGTATCTGTGAGGAAACTTACCTACCCGGGGGAAATCTGTGTAGTCACAGGAAGAATGTGCAAACTGGGCATATAGCGGAGAAGCCAGGGTCAGTCACATCTACATTGCTATCATTGTGGGACAGCAGCTCCACTCAGAAGCAGCTGAGAGTGGAGCAGTGTGTGTTCATTGGAACTGATCTCTTGGCGGGGGGAAATGGATAAGGGAGGTGATGAATGAGAATAAAAGACAAGGGGAGAAAGTTCTGCAACTTCCCAAAATCCAAAATATCATGGTCATGGGAAGTATGAAAATACACAATCGTCAACATCTGTCATGGGAGGAAAATGGCTATTTTCTATTGAATTGAATTCTATTGACTGTTCTATTGAATTAGCTTATTCTGATGCAGATGTCACTGGCTGATTGTTTAAGATTATTATTATATTGGAAAATGCCATAAATAGTATTACCTGAAGTTACCTGAAAATGATCTGTACTCTGTATTCTGACGTAACATGTTGCAGGACTTCTATAATTCTTTCCTCCTTGGAGTGACTGCAGCCTGCACCTTACCAATCATTCATGTTTCTGTGTTAGATCCTCCAAGCCCTGGGCAAGTCTTATCATCCTGGATGTTTTCGATGTGTCATCTGCAATGAGTGCCTGGACGGGGTGCCATTCACTGTAGATACGGAGAACAAGATTTACTGCATCAAAGATTACCATAAGTAAGATCATCAATCACTTAGTGATTGCTTATGAGGATGTCTTTTTTCTTTCACTCATCTATTCCAGGTTACCAATGCCCAATTTATGGACAACAATGCATATGAACAAAATTTAAAAGTCCAACTTGTGTACGTTTGTTCCTGTGAATGGTGGAGCTGGTTTCCATTCTCTCTCTACTTTTATTAATGAGCTTTTGAAGGTTTTCATTACAATCCTGTGGAGATATTGTTACAATTTAAAATGATTTCTTTGTATTTATCAATCTGCAATCAAATTGCTATATGACGAACGTTAAAACAATTTGTTCGTATCCCGGGGTTGGCCTGTAGATAAATGATCCAGAATCAATGGGAAAGTGTGTAAAACATGGCGGCATCCAGTTGATATTGAAACAGATAAGTGTAGATGGCCAACAAGTTTGCCCTTTTTTTCCTTGACATTGGTTGGAATTAAGTAAATTGAGAAACAATGAGTGACACTCAATTTTGTTTCCTGGTGCCAGTGGCTGTTCGATTACAACTGATATTTAAACACTGTTAGACAGCGAGTGAGCGACAGGTTGGCAACTTTGCTGCCATCATATGGGTCTAATTAGAATAACTGCCACAGATGGAAAGTATTTTTATGGTTATTTTTCAATATCATAACTTCAAAATTGAGCTGCCTTTTCGTTGGTGTGAGTCTCAGTGGGTGACATTAATCACAGTGGTAATGTGTCTAGGTTTAAGCACAGATCTGTGCTTTAACAGAGGCTCCATTCAAGTGTGTGGAAAACCAGTAATGGAATTTTTGCATTGGGCACATTGACAGTCATAGGTCTATCATTCAGCAGAAATAATGTTGTGTTCTGCCCTGTAGAAGTGAGTATATCTCAAAAGCATTTCAATTGTAATGTATGTTTTGGGATGCACTGTCGTTATAAAAAGTGTGAAGTTAAATCAGAAAATGCTGAAATTCTCAACGGGTCAGGCAGTATCTGTAAAGGAAGAAAGGAAGGACAAATGGGCATTTTAATCATCTTGCTTCTGGAACACGATCGATTGGAACGTTGCGGTTGCGGTGAATTTGAAGCCCATATCAGCAGGAAAGACACTGCCGAATCGTATGGGGCCCAAATAACATATTAATAAATCTTCTCTATGTCATGTCCAAAGTCTCTACATTCTTCCTGTAATGGGGCAACCAGAACTACACGTAACACTCCAAATGTAGCCCAACCAAAGTCATAAAAAGCTACATCATGACTTCCTGACTTTTACTCAATGCCTCGACCAATGTAGGGAAGCATACCACATGCTGCCTTTATCACTCTGTCCAGTTGTGTTGCCACTTTCAGGAAGTTATGGACTAATAGTCTTAGTGTCGTACAGCACAGAAACAAGCCCTTCGGCTCAACTTATCCATCTGACTAAAACGCCCCTTCTGCATTAGTTCCACCTGCTGCATTTGGCACATATCCCCTCTAACCTTTCCTATCCATGTCCCTCTTCAAATGTCTTTTAGTACCTGTCTCAACTATCATCGTATACAGCTCATTCCATGTACCCGGCACTTGTGAATAAAGATACCAGTGACAACCTCCTGGAGGCTGAGATTTGGAGAGTAGGAAACTGACCAACTGCCTGAAAACCTGGAACAGATGAAGGAGGAAACGGAAACACTGAAGTCTGAAGTTAGTTCACCGATAGAGCCTCCCGAAGTTGAAAAAGAACAAAACCAAAAGCTTGCTTCACAACTTTAAGACATCAAAAACAATACCAGTGAGCCTCTGAAGGCTTTGAATGAGAGAAATCTTCTGATGAGAGAAACGTCTTTGTTGAAGTCTGAGCAGCAGGCGCTGGAGCTGAAACTTTGGAGCGCAGCCTGCAGACACAACAATGGTTCTCTGTCATCTGGAGAAGAAGCACACTGCTGATCAGGATGTGGTGGGGGAACTGAAGAATCAAATACAAGAAATGACATGCGCTTGCACTCAGAAATCTGAGAATGTTTCTGCTTTGACTCCAGAACGAGAGAACATCAATTTGAAGAACAGTGCTGCTTGGCTGTTAAAGAGGAAAATAAAGCTATGACTGAAAGCAAGGAGTAAGAAGATGTGGAGATGAGAGGCTGTGGGGGGAAAAAAAGAAACATTCTTGTAATGTTCAGATGGAGATGCTATATAAAGATCTCTCTACCGCATCCCAACAGCTTGAGCAGCAAACAGAATGCTCGAAAGAGCTAACCATAAAATTACAGCTGACGCAAGAGACAATAGACAATAGGTGCAGGAGTAGGCCATTCAGCCCTTCGAGCCAGCACCGCCATTCAATTTGATCATGGCTGATCATCCCTAATCAGTACTCCGTTCCTGCCTTCTCCCCATATCCCCATATCCCTATCTTTAAGAGCCCTATCTAGCTCTCTCCTGAAAGTATCCAGAGAACCGGCCTCCATCGCCCTCTGAGGCAGACAATTCCACAGACTCACAACTCACTGTGTGAAAAAGTGTTTCCTCATCTCAGTTCTAAATGGCTTACCCCTTATTCTTAAACAGTGGCCCTTTGTTCTGGACTCCCCCAACATCAGGAACATGTTTCCTGCCTCTAGCGTGTCCAAACCCTTTATAATCATATATGTTTCAATAAGATATCCTCTCACCCTTCTAAATTCCAGAGGATACAAGCCCAGCCTCTCCATTCTCTCAGCATACGACAGTCCCTCCATCCCGGGAATTAACCTTGTAAACCTAAGCTGCACCCCCTCAATAGCAAGAATGTCCTTCCTCAAATTAGGGGACCAAAACTGCACACAATACTCCAAGTGTGGTCTCACTAGGGCCCTGTACAACTGCAGAAGGACCTCTTTGCTCCCATACTCAACTCCTCTTGTTTTGAAACCCAACATGCCATTTGCTTTCTTTACTGCCTGCTGTACCTGCATGTTTACTTTCATTGTCTGATTAACAAGGACCCCCAGATCCCGTTGTACTTCCCCTTTTCCCAACTTGACACCATTTAGATAATAATCTGCCTTACTGTTTTTGCTTACAAAGTGGATAACCTCACATTTATCCACATTAAACTGCATCTGCCCACTCACCCAACCTGTCCAAGTCACCCTGCATTCTCATAGCATCCTCCTCACAGTTCACACTGCCACCCACCTTTGTGTCATCTGCAAATTTGCTAATGTTACTTTGAATCCCTTCATCTAAATCATTGATGTATATTGTAAATAGCTGCGGTCCCAGCACTGAATCTTGCAGTACCCTACTAGTCACTGCCTTTCATTCTGAAAGGGACCTGTTAATTCCTACTCTTTGCTTCCTGTCTGCCAACCAATTTTCTATCCATGTCAGTACTCTACCCCCAATACCATGTGCCCTAATGTTGCCCACTAATCTCCAGTGTGGGACTTTATCAAATGCTTTCTGAAAGTCCAGGTACACTACATCCACTGGCTCGCCCTTGTCCATTTTCCTAGTTACATCCTCAAAAAATTCCAGAAGATTAGTCAAGCATGATTTCCCCTTCGTAAATCCATGCTGACTCGGACCGATCCTGTTACTGCTATCCAAATGTGCCGCTATTTCATCTTTTATGATTGAATCCAGCATCTTTCCCACCACTGATGTCAGGCTAACTGGTCTATAATTCAGTTTTCTCTCTTCTGCCTTTCTTAAAAAGTGGGATAACATTAGTTACTCTACAAACCACAGGAACTGATCCTGAATCTATAGAACATTGGAAAATAATCACCAATGTGTCCACGATTTCAAGAGCCACTTCCTTAAGTACCCTGGGATGCAGACCATCAGGCCCTGGGGATTTATCATCCTTCAGTCCCATCATTCTACCCAACACCATTTCCTGCCTAATGTGGATTTCCTTCAGTTACTCTGACACCCCAGATTCTCTGGCCACTAGTACATCAGGAAGATTGTTTGTGTCCTCCTTAGTGAAGACGGATCCAAAGTATCTGTTCAACTCATTGTTTAAGAAGGAACTGCAGATGCTTGAAAATCGAAGGTAAACAAAAATGCTGGAGAAACTCAGTAGGTGAGGTTCGGGTCGAAACACTTCTTCAGACTGATGTGAGGGAGGGGGAGGGCAGGAGGAAGAAAGGAACAGGTGGGACCAGAGGGCTGAGGGAGAGCTGAGAGGGGGAGGACAAAGTAAGGACTACCTGAAATTAGAGAAGTCAATGTTCATACCGCTCGGGTGCAAACTGCCCAAGTGAAATATGAGGTGCTACTCCTCCAATTTACGTTGGGCTTCACTCTGGCCATGGAGGAGGTCCAGGACAGAAAGGTCGGATTCGGAATGGGAGGGGGAGTTGAAGTGCTGAGCCACCAGGAGATCAGGTTGGTTATTGTGAACCGAGTGGAGGTTTTCGGCTCCAATCTCATCTATTACATCCGCTGCTCTAGATGTCAACTGCTCCACATCAGTGGGACCAAGCATAGGCTTGGTGATCGCTTCGCCGAACACCTCCGAACACGCCCCACCTCTTCCTTTCTCCCTCCTGCCCCCACCCCACCCTCACATCAGTCTGAAGAAGGGTTTCGACCCGAAACGTTGCCTATTTCCTTCGCTCCACAGATGCTGCCTCACCCGCTGAGTTTCTCCAGCATTTTTGTCTACCTATTCAACTCGTCTGCTATTTCCTTGTTCCACATAATAAATTCACCTTTTCCAGTATTCAAGGGTCCAACTTTGGTCTTAACTTTTTTTTTCAACTTCACATACCTAAAGAAGCTTTTACTATCCTCCTTTATATTATTGGCTAGCTTACCTTCGTGCCTCATCTTTTCTCCCCATATTGACTTTTTAGTTATCTTCTGTTGCTATTTAAACATTACCCAATCCTCTTGCTTCCCGCTCATCTTTGCTACGTTTTTATACTGTCCCTGACATCCCTTGTCAGCCACGGTCGCCCCTTACTCCCCATGGTATCTTTCTTCCTCTTTGGAATGAACTGATCCTGCACCTTCTGTATTATTCCCAGAAATACCTGCCATTGTTGTTCCACTGTCATCCCTGCTAGGGTATCTTTCCAGTCAACTTTGGCCAGCTCCTCCCTCATGGCTCCATAGTCCCCTTTGTTCAACTGTAATACTGACACCTCCGATTTACCCTTCTCTCAAATTGTAGATTAAAACTTACCATATTATGGTCACTACCACCTAATGGCTCCTTAACCTCAAGTTCCCTTATTAAATCCGTTTCATTACACAACACTAAATCCAGAATTGCCTTCTCCCTGGTAGGCTCCAGTACAAGCTGCTCTAAGAATCCATCACGGAGCCAATACACAAACTCCCTTACTTGGGGTCCAGGACCAACCTGATTTTCCCAGTCGACCTGCATGTTGACATCTTCCATAACAAACGTAGCATTACCTTTACGACATGCCAATTTTAACCGGGTTAAGATGGCGGCGCCTCGCGGGAAATGGCCTCTACAGTCCCTCTGTTTTTTTGTTTTTTTTGCCCTGTTGCGTGTGTAGTTTGGTTGTAGTTTATATATTGTTTTTAGCTGTGTATATATGTGGGGGCAGGGGGGACTTTTAAATCTCTTCCCTGTACGGGGGACCCAACCTTTTCCCTGTCCGGTCTCCGTTGTCGTTGGGGCCTAGCACCGTGGAGCAGCCTCCAACCGGAACGACCTGGGGGCTTCAGTTCTGGAGCCTGCGGACTCACCATCGTGGAGCTGGCCGGCTTCGGAGCATGGAGAGCTGTGGTGGCGCGCGGCTGCGACCCGACTTCGGAGCTTCGGAGGCTCCAGCCGCAGGCCCGGTGGACAGTGACATCAAGAGCTCGCGGGTCCCTGGTGGGAGACCACTTTTCGGAGCTCCCGCAAAGGCAACTTCCCCCACCCGAATTGCGGGGTTGAAAACGACCCGTAGCGGGGCCTTACATCGCCTGGCGCGGCTTTAACGGCCGCGGGACTTGTCATCGCCCGACGGGGGCTCCAACGTCAAGACCCGGAACATTGCCTTACATGGCCCGCTGCGGCCTTAACGGCTGCGGGACTTGCCATTGCCCGCCAGGGGCTTTAACATCGGGAAAATAATGGAAAACAGGGGAGAGACCATGACTTTGCCTTCCATCACAATGAGGAGGGGATTCACTATGATGGATGTTTGTGTTAATTGTGTGTCTTGGGTTTTTTTCTTGTTGTATGACTGCAGAAGCCAAATTTCGTTTGAACTTCATTTGAGGTTCAAATGACAATAAACGGTATTGTATTGTATTGATTCAACTTGCACCCTATATCCAGGCTACTGTTTGGGGGCCTGTAGATAAGTCCCATTAGGGTCTTTTTACTCTTATAATTCCTTAGTTCTATCCATACTGACTCCACATCTCCTGTTTCACTGTCACCCCTTGCAAGGGACTGAATGTAATTCCTCTCCAACAGAGCTACCCCATCCCCTCTGCCCACCTGTCTGTCTTTTCGATAGGTATACCCTTGAATATTCAGTTCCCAGCCCTAGTCCTCTTGCAGCCATGTCTCTGTAATTCCCACAACATCATACTAGCCAATTTCTAACTGAGCCTCAAGCTCGTCCACTTTATTTCATATTCGCGCATTCATATACAACACTTTGACTTTGGTATTAACCTCCCCTCTCACACCGCTCGCAATTGTCCCTGACCTTACTCTCTCATCTCTTCTCGAACTTTCCTTCCCATTAATTCGGGAGTCTTTTGTAACTTTTCCTGTCCTCACTTCCCCTTTAACTCCATCTTTATACTCCCAATTTGTCAATCCCTCCCCCCCACTATTTAGTTTAAACCCACACGTGTAGCCCTCGCAAACCTGCCTGCCAGAGGAAGCGGAGCAATGCAAAAACCATTGAGGAACTTCACAATCAGCTGCAGGAGAAACTGCAGACCGTGCGGATTGAAACTACACTTGGCAGGCTGGCTCCTGCTCGTCCCTCGAGAACCGCTGAGGAGGATGGAGGGAGCTGGCGATGGTGGATGCAAGAGCAAGGGCTGGTAAGATAGAGAACTGGGGCCTTGCCTTCCACGCCCTCAAGGTCGGGTGCGGGAGGCGCCCCTGGGGCACAAAGTCTGAAGTTGGCCGCATGAGGAGAGGGACATCTGAGGACCATGGCTGGAGGTCCTGCAGCATCCTGGGACTCTCCTGGATCGGGGGCCGTTACAAACTTTGGTAATGGCGCCAAAATCTGTCTGCTCTTGCATGTATCTCAGTGGACTACTGCTGTCCTCTGTACTAATCGGGGATTATGCTTGGGTATTGCGATACTTTACTGAACTGTATACAAAAAAAGAATTTCTCTATGTATGTACATGTGATAATAAAGAACCATCGATATCTTCACTGCACTCTTTCCAGGTTAATGACATATTTCCTCTAGCAGAGTAACCAAAACTGAATACAATACTCTGAATGCAGCCTCACTACTAATACAACTGTAACTACCCTATCTACCTGTGTTGCCACATTCAGGGAACTATGCATCTGTACTCCTAAATCCCTTTGCTCCACAACACTCCCCAGAGCTTTGTGAAGGTCCAACCCTGGGCATCACTCCCAAAGTGCAACACCCTTACATTTATATGCATTAAGCTCCAATTGCCAGACATCTTAATGTGTGTGGAGTGGATGAGAAAGTAGAATGGCGTGAGGCTAGTGTGAACAGGTGATCAATGCGTTATATGGATGTGGTGAGCCAAATTGTCTGTTTCCATGCAGTGTCTCTAAACTAAACTTTTTAATCTGCTATAAAAATTAATCTTAAAAATCTGCACCATTTGAAACACACCATAGGTCTGACGTAATGTGGGATGTGAGATGCATCCAGTGGTGATAAACATCAGAATTGTGTGTACATGTGTGCCAAGTGATGCATTCTATCTCTTTCAGAGTTTTGGCTCCAAAGTGTGCGGCATGTGGCCAAGCTATTCTTCCAGCAGAGGTCAGTATTTTTGCACTGACAAGCACAATGCTAAACTTGACCATGGAGCACAATTATGCACATTCTACTGATTTGTTCTGCCCATGCCATCCTAGAAATGAGGTGGCTCCTTCTCAACAGAAGACAACCTTCTGGCCTTGCTGCACAGCCTTTAGTTTATTGTCACGTGTACAGAAGTACAGTGAAACGCTTTTGTGTGCTAACTAGTCAGCGGAAAGATATACATGATTACAATCGAGTCATTCACAGTGTACAGATACATGATAAGGGAATAATGTTGATATTAACATTGATAATAACAAATAATATATTTTGTCACTTGGAAGGCCAGTGAAAGGGGCTTGACTGACACATTTCTGAAAATGATATGTATTTTTGTTCTGCGATCTCAATCTTTCCCAACACTGATGGTGACACTTCTAGCTTTAACATAAAGGATATGTGTACATTCTGGTTAAATCACTGAATAAGCCACCCATTTGAATGAATTCAATTCCCTCCACAGTTTAATTGCTCGTTAAATTATTTAGATCTGAATAAGTTATTAATGGTAAGTGATCATGAAACAACCAAATCGTCTTGAAATGCGTTTGGTTTATTAATGACATCTCGGAAACTGTACTTCCCCAGTGTCTGGACCGTGCGTGACTCCCGACCCAAAAGAATATGGTTGGTTCTTAAAATGTTGCAGCAAGCCACAAGGGCATTGAAGAATGGGCTGTAAATGCTGACCGTAAATGCACAACCGTTGAATGAATAAAATAAAACCACAGCCAAGATTAAGAATTTGTGATAGAAATGGGGGAAAGCGTGGAGGGAGAGAAAATGCTATTACTGAAAAACTGAAAACAAAAAATGATGGAAACACTCAGCAGATCAGGGAACATCTATGAAAAATGAGTAAGAACTATTTTACTTGATGCATGTAGCATCAGTGAATATTTCCCACAACTGTCTGTTTTGTTCTAAAATCTGATGCCCCATGGGAGGCCGTTTGTTTGATCCATGCTCATTGCCAAGTTTGTCGGTCTTGGAAACAGAGCTATAGAAACAAAATTCTATCCAGTGTCCCCTGATGGTGACCAGATCTATGAAAGGGCTCATGACCTGTGTAAATTGATCTTGAATATTTCATAAGTTCTAGGAGCAGAATTAGGCCATTTGGCCCATCAAGTCTACTCCCCCATTCAATCATGGTGGATCTATCTTTCCCTCTCAACTCCATTCTCCTGGCTTCTCCCCATAACCCCTGATACCTTTACTAATCAAGAATCAATCAATCTCATCAAGGTATCTGTGACTTTGTGGGTAGCACTCTGGGTCAGAAGGCTCAGGTCCTACTCAGTGATCTGAACAGAAATGTCTCTACTACCTGAGAGGTGGGGTATTGTCCAGTAATTTGCAAAATAAAGCATACGTCTATCCTTCCAGATGGACTAGTCTGTGGAAAGAAAAAACAGTTGCCCTTAATGTGTTAGCCAACACATTTCCCTTAGCCAACACATTTCCCAATTACACTTTGCGTGTAAATTGACTGTGCTTTACCCCCATCGAAATTGTGACTGTTTCCAAAAATGTGAGAATGCTATAAAACATCCCAACTTGCTATACAAATGCCTTTGTAGACCTAAACACTAAACAATATAAATGATCTCGAAGGGAAAATGGAGAGGATATAAGGCTTCCTATGTAACACCTTTTTTTATTATATTTATAGGGCTCTGATGAAACGATTCGTGTTGTTTCCATGGATAAGGATTACCATGTGGAATGCTATCAATGCGAGGTATGTCTATTTTAATGACAAGAAAATTAAGAATCCACTTACCATAAAGCCAGCGTGAAAAAATTCCAGCATCTATCAGAAGATTTACATATGCATTTATTCAACAGGGTGTACCTCTTGCTGACAATCTTCCCTCAAATTCTTTTGGGACTAAAAAAAAAAGCATTCATTCACTGAGGCAGGGCCAGACTTGATAGTCCATCCCCATCTGCCTTTAAACTGTGGCTACTTAACATTGTTGTGGGTCATGTGTCTCATAGGCTAGACAAGCTACTGATGATATATTTTGTTCCCTGAAACACAATTGTAGGCCACCATGAATGATATTGGTTTCCTAATTGCAGATTTACTGAATTTAAAATCCCCAGCTATTGTGCTGGCCTTTAGTTAGGCCTTGAGATTAAGAGCCCGGTGACAACCACTATGTTCACATACTCTTGACATTTTGCCATTTAAATTTGTATTTAAACGAAAGCTATTGAATAAATCAAATAAAAATGAATTACAAGTTGAGTGTTTCAAACATCTGTTAACAGTGGAATTCCAATATTTTCAAACAATCCAACAAAGTATAAATTGCCTTTATAATCTCTAATGAAACTTAAAATTCTCATGTTTGCATACCTCAAGAGGCTTTCCACAATTTTGATATCCATCTTTAGATCTCAAATTTCTGCAGTCCAATTCCAGTTACCTTTTCTCCAATTAGCATCAACCATATGGCCATTATCTAGATAGCTTAGTCACATAATGCTGAGGTTAAATGAAATTAATAATTTACTTAGAAAAGCAATGAACCAAGAGCCCATTGCAGTAGTAAGAAGCAGAGGTAGGTGAATGCAGATCTAATCCAGATTTAACAACGCATTACATTTTGTCTGGGTTTTGCCGAGAGGGAGGGAAGTCAGTTTTAGAGCAATGGAAATAATGCGAATCAGCACTAAAATGGATCCAAATCCAGGTGAATTGCAGATCTGGGATCAGGAAGAGTACTGGTTTACCAGGAAAGAGTAACAGTTGGAGAGAGAATAGACACAAAAAGCTAGAGTGACTCAGCGGGATAGGCAGCATCTCCGGAGAGAAGGAATGGGTGATATTTCGGGTCGAGACCCTTCTTCAGAGAATATATTCTACAAATTGGCAAAGCCTCACTAGGGCAAATGGCCCTCCGCTGCATCCAGTATACTTTAAGGTAGAACAGTCCAGAAGATTCACAAAATGGATTTTTTTAGTCATCTGAATCTTCGGTTAATCAGTAAAATCTGTGCCCTATCCCAGACAATCGGCTAATTTGTAGTTTCTCTCATTTTGCTCCATTTAAGATTTTGCACAGCTTTATCAAATTCCATTTCAAATGTCTGCTTTGAGGAGAGTAACCTTAGATTCTGCAGTTTATCCTGGTTTGGTATGTTTCCATTTAAAAAAAATTGTCGTTGGACAGAGAATTTCAAAGATTCATTACTACAATTTCTCCCTTTTGTTGTGGAGATAATCCCCCAATTCTGGCCACCCAAGACAGGGAAACATCAACTCTGTAATGCTGTTAAGCATATTGAGAATTTAGTACATTTCAATCAGATCACTCCTATTTCAAATCTTTCACCCAAGTCTAAAAATGGTACACAGAGTTGTAAAAATATTGCCAGAAAAGGTTGGAATCTGTTCAAAGTAACAGATGCCAACTGCTTTTTTAATCCTGTTTATCCACGTTCTATTTGTGTCATCTAGCTAACCACTTGGCACTTTAAAATACAAATGCCAATTTAAACACAGCTGACAGGAAATTAATGTCAAAACCTGGAGTATCTGGAGAATGATTAATTTTTTACTCTTTCATTATGTACACTTGAATGTTAGAGATTAATCCTAATCATATGCAACAATGAGTATACTAACCATATAATAAATAACAGGGCATTGCAAGTACTGTTTTATTAATTTCCGTCCTTTAGAATTGCAAAAGCAAATACTCTGAGGAAATACATATTTTGATGGAGATTTGTGAATTTTGATAATTGCATCCATCAATGTTGACAACTGATAATACACATCAAAACAAATATTTTCATCTGTGTTGAGTTGAATAATCTTGACCACCCTGAATGTCTCCATGTCTTGGACGAGGAAGTGCCAGCTTAAAATTGTCTTCTATGTGGACATTAATAGTGTTGCCATGGAGCTTATTTGTGTTGGATTCAGAAAGGAATATAGGCAAGGCACAGGAGGGGGTACTGACAAACATGGATAAATGCCAGTTTGCGACCTTGAGTCTCTGCCACTACTAAACAGCAATCCTGCGAGTTGAGTTGCATCCTTCTGCTCAATCCTTGAAATCCTGTGATTTTGCTTTTCTTCTTTCTCTATCATTCCAGTGCTTTTCTAATGTCTTTCATAATAGGATTTGGCTGCACATGATATGATTTATCAGCGCATGTTAAATTCTGACTATTTCCTGTGGCTATTTTGTTGATGTTGCCTCTCTATAGGTGCTTGCTTTAAATCTGTGCAGCCTTGCAGGACATAGTAGTGAATTACTTTTATTTCTCTGCGTTGAGAACCCTTTTGATTGTTAATGTAAATAATAATGTCCAAATCAGTTGGATTTGCGGAGCACGTTCTTTCTACTAAAACTTCATAGGTAGCTTGAGAACAGCCACTTGGATTATAAACTTAATTTTGACAAACGTGGACAAAAGGATGGGGACTGGACTTTGTGCCTTCCCCCACAGTGGGAATCACTGTGGGGGGATGTTTTGGTGTTGAATTTCTTTATGAATACTGTGTTGTATTTTTATTAGTGTGCTGCAAGGACATCAGAATTTCCCCTGAATAAGGGGATTAATAAAGTATTTATCTATCTATCTACCTGCCAAAACATAGAGGTCGGAAAGTGCATTATAAAGGCTGGAACCAGCAACATACTGCAGTACAGAGGTGCATTTCCATCAAATATTAGGATTATAATTCAAGTGAACACTAAAGTGTTTATGTCCTAGAAGGCCACCATTTGGTCCATATTGAGCAAGAAAAGATCTATTCAGACGAATCTCGTTTCCTAGCTCTGTCAGTATCTCTGCACATTACAGTGCATCAAGTGCTGACGCAGGAACTGTTTGCATGTATTGAGGATTGTGCCTTCATCAACTTTCAGGCAATGAGTGATAGAGCCCTGCCATTTTTGGGTTAAAATATTTATCTTCCACGCACCTCTAACCATTAAATCTATGTTCCCAAGTTATTGGGAATAGCAATGGAAATTTGTTTTTCGGTTCACTACATCCATGATTTCCCACAATTAAATCTTCATTGGTTTCTTCTCTTCGAAAGAAGAACCCCATCCAGGCCAATTCTCTTCATAAGTAAAATTTAGCAATCTCGGCAACCTCTTAAAATTTTCTCTGCTTCCGCTGTAATCCTATCACACCCTTCATGAGAACTCTTATGTAGTTTCATTTTGACTTTCCTTTTTTTTGTCGTAATTCTTCTGCTTTGCCAATTATGAGTATTCTAACTTACATCTGAGTATTTTCATTTTAGTTTGTTCTACACAATGATGCATGAAAGTCCAGGTTGTTCTATTGCAATTTTCCTTCCGGTCTAACGTTGGTCGATGTTTGTCTTTCCAGGAGTGTGGCATGGAACTGAATGATGAGGAGGATCACCGTTGCTATCCATTCGATGGACACTTGCTTTGTCATACTTGCCACCTAAAACACATTGACAGTGAAACACCTGGTTCCATCTACCAGCCTAAATACATAGCACACCAGTGACTGGCTTGTTGCGAGGACATTTAGATTGGTGTTGATGCTGTGACTCAGCATTGCTCAGAGAGTGAAATCAGTCCACTGAAAGTTGGTTTCCAAGCAAACTTTGTGCATGATTGCCTGTAGTTATCAGTGAGAAAGGAGGCAAACCAGGACATCTTTGCCACCTGATACATAATGCTTTCTTTCAAAATATTTGGAACATCTTGTAAGTGATCAGAAATGCACTATGGAACACCTTTAACATAGATGTGATATTGCAGATAACCATCGTTATACCAGATTTTATTTCAATTAGATTTGCAATGAGTATGTAAAGGATTCTCAATTTTATGGATTCCACAGAATGAGTCAGAAATATGTTTGCATCATTTATTTCCTGAGAGAATTATCTAAAAAACGATTTGATGCAAGATCAAAATGGCACACTCAAAATGATCACAATCAAACACTTCCAAAATGTATCATTGTCATTGCTGTTTTCTGTACTGACTTGGGCTCTGTGCATTTCAGTTGTTAAAAGTTAATCTCTTGACTTAATCTCTTGACTGTGGTTGATATCACACCAAATGTCTTGATTTGGAACAGTATAGTTTCCCAGGATTAATTGCAGTTGTTATTCCAGAGTCTGAATGCCAGCATGCTTTTAAAATCTGGCTGTTATATCATGTAATCTCTGGATTGGTATCCTGATTTTTGTATAATATTAGAAGCTCATATATGTTTTGAAGATATCAGTTACAATAAATACATTATTGGTTTGAGGGTTCCTTGAGTATTGGTATGAAATGAGCTTATTTTGTACTTTTCCACAGCTCTAAAATTTTAGCATCCTGCATGTATTTTTATGTTCAATAATTTGAACAACTTAAACATTTTCCTATAGCCAAAATTCTAAGATGAAAAATGAACAAATTGAGAAGAATGTGCATTGAAGTTCCATAAAATTGCCAGAAATGTACTTTCATTTTATTTTATGTACACATTACAATCAGCTGTCTAAAAAAATAAACAGACCATCCTTTAAAAATATATGCTTTGTTATATGGAGGCAGGAGCCAGTGCTGCATGGAAGGGTGGGATTTAATTATTAGTTTGTTTTAATTTTATTTGTCATAGTGGTACAAAATTCCTCTGAACAAAATATGGGGAAATTCTATTCGAGCAACACTTTCTTTGCATGATGGTGGTCGTTATTCCTGTTTAATCAAGCAGAGTATTTGGCTCATTAGAAGCAGACTACTGTAATATTCATGCACTATACACAGTAATGCAGCGTCTCTTGCCATGGCAGTTTTGTATGTAATGAAAGTATTCACAATTGGGTGGGGGGGGGGGGGGGGGGGTTACCTTTAGTTTTTCCACAAAAGGAATTCAAAGCAAACCCAAACATAATCCAATTTTTTCAATCTGTTTCATCTGGAAAGCTGACTGATACACAGAAAATACAGCAGATCAACCAAACTGATTTGAAATATTAACTTCACAGATTAGCGACGAGTCGGGGTGTTGCAAGAAATAATTGATGTGGGGGAAGGAGAATGGGGGGAAAGTGGGGGAGCGGATTGAGAAAGTGACAATGAAGAGATGGATCTCTCAATGTTCCAAAGCAAGATTCTGGAATAATAATATAAAAAGCTGTAATTTATCCAGCAGGTCAGGGAGCATCTAAGGGTCTCGACCGGAAACGTCACCCAAGTGATGCTGCCTGTCTCGCTGAGTTACTCCAGCTTTTTGTGTTTATCTGTGGAGATCTAAAATTTACATTGCAGGTTAATAACTTTTCATTGTCCTTAGTCTATGGCTGGTTTCCCAAATCCAATTCTAAAGATGCACTTTTTCATATCGGTAGTATTTTATTAATAAGATAATTAATGTCCAATTAGATTATGAAGACATTTGCTACAAACACTACACGCAACTCCCACTCAGCCTTGTTTAACATTACATAGAATTTTACAGCACAGAAATGGGATATTTGGCTCAGCAAGTTCACAGTGGATATTCGCTTTCCCTCATGTGATACAGCTTCCCTTTCAATGCATTCACCTCTGTGTCTCAATCTTTCCATGCATGACTCACATACTTAATATCACATTCTCTCTAGTACTATTTCCAAATCTATATGTTGCTCCATATTTCTATGCTCCTCCACCTTTTAACACTTTTAAAGATGTACTCTCTTCCAATTCTGGCTGCTTGTTCATCTCTGAATTTAAAATCTTGCCAGTCAGCTCTACCATAAACAGGCCACGACTCAAATTCTGCAATTCTCACCCATAATGCTTCTGCCTTATTACATCTCTTCTGCGGGCAGGCGGGAAGTCTTGTTTGGCATAGACGTTGGGCTGAAGAGCTTGTTTTTGCGCTCTGAATCTATGAATGTGAAATATGCTATATTTTTATGCAACATTCATAGCCCATTCCTAATTTCCCTTGAGAAGGTGATGATGAGTCATCTTTATGAACTGCTGCATTCTGTGATGAACATACACTCACAATATTGTTAGGTTAAAATGTTCCAGGATTTATAACTTGTAGCAATGATGAAAGAGCAATAATTTCATAAGGGAGAATTATGTGAAATCTCCAGGGCAACCTCCTGAATCCCTTTCTGCTTGTTGCTCTTATTCTGGCGTATGGGTCTGGGGAAGTGCTGTCAGAGTAGCCTAGCTGAATAAGTACAGTGTATTTTGCAAATGGTACACACAGTGTGCAAGTTGGGGAAGGAATGATGCTGAACAGAAGGCCGGTAGTGTTGTATTTGATGGATAGTAACTCGATACAGACTCATGTTATACCGTGTCAGTCAGTTGGTTTTTATTCCAGCCAAGATGGCTGCGGACTGATTCCCAGATAACATACATCTAGGGGCAGAGCCCTCAAGTGGTGACTGTAAGGGCAGTCTTCTAAACACAACATATTTTCCCCTCGTAAATTAAGGCGATCATTTAAGTCTAGTAATCAAATATAAGTCCACAGGAAACCAGTCCAACGTCCTTTCAAATTTATGCCCTCTATTACTAAACGTAAACCCCAAAAATTAACTGCTCAGTGAATATAATGGTTTATGGCTTCACAGCTGAAAATCTTGCAGATACTGAGGTCTACTCTTCTGTCGCTGAGAGCGTTGAGCGGGATTTGGCTGCTCTGCTGTATGCTGACCGCGATCGCTGTCTTGACTGGATATCGGGAAAGGAAAAGTATCCGGTTCATCGTCTTCCTGTCTCTGTCTGCTTGCGATAAGATGCCTCACGTTCCATCTGTGGTCATCTTGGAGGAGGTACGCATTCTTGCAGAGTCTCTGTTTGATCTGTATTGACTTTGAGAGTGCGCTTGCGAGCTGATGCTGTCTGGGCGGCTGATTCGTACCCAGTCGCCAACCTTGAACCGCGGCGCTCGTACTCCTCGTTTGGTATCACAGTACGTTTTTCCTTTCGCTTGTCTGTGTCAGATTCAGATTCAAACTTTATTGTCATTGTGCAGTGTACAGTACAGAGACGACGAAATGCAGTTAGCATCTCCCCAGAAGAGCGACAGAATATGAGCAATAAATATATTTACGTACATACAGTCGTAGTAGTGCAATTTTTTCTGGTGGAAGGAGTGTCCGAGGGGGGGGGGTGACTGGCAATCACCGAGGTACAGAGTTAAGTAATGTAACAGCCGCAGGGAAGAAGCTGTTCCTGGACCTGCTCGTCCGGCAACGGAGAGACCTGCAGCGCCTCCCGGATGGTAGGAGGGTAAACAGTCTGGCTGGGATGAGGCCAATCACCGTTGTATCATCTGCATACTTGATGATGGTGTTAGTACCATGTACAGGTGTGCAGTCGTAGGTGAAGAGGGAGTAGAGGAGGGGGCTCAGCACACAGCCCCGGTGTTCAGGGTGAGGGTTGAAGAGGTGTGTTTGTCTAACCTAACAGACTGGGGTCTGTTGGTTAGAACGTCTAGTGTCCAGTTGCAGAGGGAGGGGTCGATGCCCAGGTTACCGAGTTTGGTGATCAGTTTTGATGGTATAATGGTGTTAAATGCTGAGCTATAATCGATGAACAGCATTCTTACGTAAGTGTCTCTGTTGTCGAGGTGGGAGAGGGCGGAGTGAAGTGCCGTTGAGATGGCATCCTCCGTACTCCTGTTCTTGCGGTAGGCGAACTGATAGGGATCCAGTGTGGGAGGTAGGCAGCCTTTGAGGTGTGCCAGGACCAGCCTCTCGAAGCACTTGGTGATGATGGGAGTAAGTGCAACAAGTCGTTGAGGCTTGCCGCAGTGGAGTGTTTTGGCACCGGCACGACGGAGGTGGTTTTAAGGCACGTGCTATCATTTATGCCCTCGCTTTTGTGTCTGGATTTGGGTGCGATGGTGGTTGAAGAGCATTCAGCTTTGTTCGCAGGTTTTGCCCTATCATCAGCTCTGCTGGCATTTTCCCAGTCAGCGTGTGTGGTATGGATCCGTAGGATCGGAGGAAGTTATGGATTGACTGTTCGAATGTTTTCCCCTCCGGCATGCTCGCTTTTATGCTTTCTTTGATCACGCGATTAAATCGTTCAAGCCCGCCGTTCGATTGGGGGTTGTATCGCGACGTCCGCTGATGTTGAATGTTGTAGCTCGCGAGGGTGGAGAACTGTTCAGATATGAACTGTGGGCCGTTGTCTGTCGTTATGACCTCTGGCAGTCACCACTTGGTGAACATCTTTTCTACAATCGGGATGACCGAGCTTGTCGTGACTGAAGAAGTAGTTGCGATCTCAGGCCCCCTGCTGTGGAGATCATAGAAACATAGAAAATAGGTGCAGGAGTAGGCCATTCGGCCCTTCGAGCCTGCACCGCCATTCAATATGATCATGGCTGATCATCCAACTCAGTATCCTGTACCTGCCTTCTCTCCATACCCCCTGATCCCTTTAGCCACAAGGGCCACATCTAACTCCCTCTTAAATATATCATGTACTACAAGTAGAAACCGCTGGCTTCTTGGCGCAGCTTGCATCTCTCCGAAGATGTCGACTTGCAAGTGCTTCCATGGTTTGTGCGGCCATGGGATTGGCTGAAATGGGGCAGGACGTGGTTTTGTTGACTTATCGCTAATTGTGCATGCTTCACAATTTTTTACGAAATCTTCTACGCGACGATCTATTGCTGGCCACCACACTGCTTCGCGACACCGTTGTTTCGTCTTAACAACGCCCGGGTGTCCTTCGTGTGCCAGTTGTAACACGCGGTGTTGCAGTGATTTGGGTATAACCACTCGAGTTCTGCGCGTGACACATGTATCGTCAAGCACTGCCAGTTCGTGGCGTACCCAGTGGTACAGAACCAAGTCGTCTGTTATCTCCTTGGGCCAGTCTGTCTTGAGATACTGGCAGACAGTTTGCAGTGCCGTCCGCTGTCGACTCTGCTTCCAGCTCTTCCCATGTTACTAGATTCACCGCCGCGTGCAAAATCACAGCGAGGACGTAGTCGTCGATGTCGCTTGAAGCGTCGCTATCACGTGCGGGTGCCACCATTGGGACGCGACTGAGCATGTCTGCGATGCGATTGCGTGAACCTGCGAGGTATTCAACTTCGAAGCTGTAGTGATGAAGGTGATCGGACCATCTGTAGATCCTGAGCGGACGGTGTCCTGAGCCTGACGTGTCCAGTAACGTAGTTAGCGCTTGGTGATCCATACGGACAGTGAATGGTCTCCCGTATAGGTATACGTGCCAGTGTTCACACGCGTAGATGCACGCTAATGCTTTGCGTTCCCCGGTGGAGTACTTGCGTTCGGTTGCAGTCAAGGGACGGGGTGCGAATGCGATCGGTCTTTCGCTTCCATCGATGCACTGCGATAACACTGTTCTGATCGCGATACTGGAAGCGTCTGTTGTGACGTATGTTTCAGGACTTGGGTCGAAGTGCGCGAGAACAAGCGGAGATGCTATTTTGTCTTTCAGCGTGTTGAACGCGATGATGTCCTGCTCGCTTGTCCTTTCCCACTGTGTGTCTTTCCGTAGCAGCTTCTGTAGCGGTTCTGCGATCTGCGCGTACTGTGACACAAACTTGTGGTAGAAGTTGGTGTTGACCAGAAGTGAAGCTAACTCTTTCATGTTAGTTGGGGTGGGGAGCGTGTTGATGGCTTGGACATTGTCCTGAGTAGGCACAACTCCAGTCGCTGTCACTCTACACGAGAAAATCGATCTCGGATGCTGCAAAAGTACACTTTGCTGCATTGAGCGTCAAGTTGTGTTGTGCGAATCGAACTAACACTGCATCCGGTCGTCGATCGTGTTCCTCCTTGTCCCTGCCATGGACCACGACATCGTCGAGGAGGTTGAGTGTTCCGTCAATGCCTGACAGAACCGACACCACGATTTTTGAAATGTGCTGGGCGCTGAGCACAGTCCATACGGCATCCTACGGTACTGAAATACACCTTCATGTGTGATGAATGCTGTAAAATGCCGACTGCGTTCTTCTAGTGGTACCTGAAGGCGCATGTCTAGTTTTGTGAACATTGTTGAACTGTGGAACGACGCAGATAGCTCTTGTATTGTTGGCAGAGGATATTTGTCTGGAATTATGGGTTTGTTGACCGAGTCTGAGTTCACCGTTCTTGAATCGCACGATGACAAGATTCGATATCCAAGGGGATGAATCGATGCATACAATGATACCATAATTTTCGAGTCGCTTCAGTTCAGTTTAGACTTCCGAGCGAATGGAAAACGGTAGACGCCGTAGGCGTTGTGAAACAGACGGGACTGATGTGTCTACACTAGGTGCTTGGCAGTACCCTTTAACTACCCCAAAACCTGAGAACAGGGAAGGATACTCATGCCCATAGTCTGCGTCGCTGATCACATTGATGTTCGTGCCGGTTGAGTCCTGAAGCTTGAAACCTAGTCGATCAAACAAATTGACTCCCATCAGACTCTTTCCTTCTGCGATGTAGAATGTGAAGCGATCGAGCTTGACTCCTTTGTAGCAAACAGGAACTGTCACTAGCCCTATCGTGGGTATGGTTGAACCATCATAAGAGCGAAGAGTGTCCCTCGGGGGAGCAAGTGGGTGGTCTGAAATAGATCGATTGTACAGGTCTACGCTCAAAATAGAAACCTTCGCCCCCACATCTATGAGAAGTGAAACCAAGGTCCCAGCGATCTCGACCCTGCAGTCTTTGAAAGCACCTGTTGACTGAACATCCTGGCCAGCTCTGTCCTTTACGTCGTGTACACCCGGAGATTCATTGTCTACATGGCGGACAGATGACGCTTTCTTCTTCGACGACCGGCAGACTTTCGCGAAGTGATTCAGCTTTGAACACACGTTGCACCGTTTACCGTAAGCTGGACATTCCTTGGGAGCGTGTGTCCGGCCACAATTCAGGCATTGCTTGTTTGAGCGATTGTTTTTTGACTGTTTCTGAATGCCCTCCACTGATACTGTTCATCTGATGAGATGAATGACCAGATGCTCCCTCAATGCTTGCCATCGAATGTTGTTTGAGCACCTTGGCATCATGCATCGCACTTTCAACTTGCACAGCTAATTCTTGTGCCTTGTCGAGTTTGAGATCATCATCCTCCATTAGAAGGTGCTCTCTGATCCGCAGGATAGAAGTATTTTCTATCAGCTGGTCTCTCACCAACTCATCAGTTGAAGAAAATTGGTGAAAATTGTACTTTGCAGCTAGTTCTATCAATGAAGAAACAAATTGCTTCACTGGTTCGCCATGTCCCTGTGAACCAGGCACGTGCCGTGAGTAATTACTCAGGGTCGGCAGTCAGTTGGCGTTAAAAACAAATTTAAACTGCGCATGCGTTTATTGTTCTCCTCTCCGTAAAAATAAACAATAAAAATAAAGAAAGTTACAATTCAATTTGCCCAAGGCTTCCAAATCTCCTTCATTCTGAATTACTGAATGGGTGGGGGGGTGGAGGATGACGGCAGGTGGAGATAGTGGGAAAAACGGGAGCACACCGGGACAAGTTGAATCAGTTGTGATCTTATTGAATGACAATACTGGTTCAAGGGACCAATTGGGGGGAGAGTTCCTTTCACAGCGTGTGGTGAGTCTGGCTAGGGGTAAAGTTGCGGGGAGGGCAGGGGTGTTGAGAAGGAGGGTGTCGGGGATCATGCCAGCAAATCACTCACTTACCACTGCTGCGGCGCTCCGGGTGCGGAGCCACAGCATTGTGGCGGGGGAGGGAAGTAGCACGGGTGGCTGCGAGCGGCCGCCGGGACCTCAGCGCATCCTGCCGGCCCGCACACCTCTGGCAGTGCTCTGCGTCTGAACAGTGAGGGGAAAATCATAGAGCTGAGCGGGTCAGCGAGCGATGAATATCAGGACAGCGGGCAGTGGACACTCCTGTGTCAGCGTGAACAAATGACCAATTGAGGTTACTCACACTGACACATGTAGTAAGCTCCATCGCCCGCTGTCCTGTTATCCATCGCCCGCTGACCCGCTCTGAAGCTGGTTGCTCTGGCATGATCCCTGACCCCCTCCTTTTCAACGCTCCTGCCCTCCCGCAACTTTACCGCTGGCCAGACTCCCCACATGCTGTGAAAGGTACTCTCCCCTCCCACTCCCCCCCCCCCCCCACCTGCGGCGCTGTCCCTTTACAGCCGCCTCCCACTTTACAGCCGCTTGCGCTGCGCATGCGCTATGCGCAATACACAGTCCACGCTACAAAGGCAGAATTTCAGCTCTGCTTGAAATTGACGGCTTGAAACAGCATCCACGGCACGTGGGCTGCACACGCTTTCCCATATTACATGTACTGCGCATGAAAGGCACAGAGAATTATGCCTACCTAAGAGATCGATCTCTTAGGTAGGCATAATTCTCCCGTGCCTTTACTATTTATATTTAATAATTATCATTTTATAATTTTAGTCAGGATAGGCAGTGCCTACCTTGCCTACCCTGACGGCACGTGCCTGCTGTGAACGTTGACGAAAACGGTATCTCTCTATGATCACACTTGTCTTTGGGCCAAAATATTTGCCAAGTGCAGTAACAGCATCACTGTACTTACTGTTCAAAAGGGAACTGCAGATGCTGGAATATCGAAGGTACACAAAATTGCTGGAGGAACTCAGCGGGTGCAGCAGCATCTATGGAGCGAAGGAAATAGGCGACGTTTCGGGCCGAAACCCTTCTTCAGACTGATGGGGGGTGGGGAAAGAAAGAAGGAAAAAGGGAGGAGGAGGAGTAGCCCGAGGGCGGGCGGAAATCTGTGAAATCGCCCGCCCGCCCTCGGGCTACTCCTCCTCCTCCCTTTTTCCTTCTTTCTTTCCCCACCCCCCATCAGTCTGAAGAAGGGTTTCGGCCCGAAACGTCGCCAATATCCTTCGCTCCATAGATGCTGCTGCACCCGCTGAGTTCCTCCAGCAATTTTGTGTACCTTCACTGTACTTACTCGTTGCAGCACTGTCAAACTGTACGAAGATCCGCTGTCCCTCCGTTCCGAGGCAATGCAGCAGGATCGCTCGGCGGCGAGCGTCCGATATGGCCTCGCCGTCCAGGCCGCTTGCGATCTAGTATGTGGTGAAACTTTCGAACCAGCGTGTCCATGGTGCAGGAGGCTTTCCTGGACTTTTCAAGAATGGAGATGGGGCAACGAGAGTTAAACTAGCCATCCTCGTCGCCATATGTTGTATTTGATGGATAGCAACTCCATACAGACTCATGTTATACCGCGTCAGTCAGTCAGTCGGGTTTTATTCCAGCCAAGATGGCTGCGGACTGATTCCCAGAAAAAATACATCTAGGGGCAGAGCCCTCTAGTGGTGACTGTAAGAACAGTCTTCTAGACATAAAGAGGACCGGGGTGGGGGGGGCTTCTAACCTTCTGCGCCTTCAGGTTCAGCTGCGGAGGCGCCCCCTGTCCAACCCGCTAAAGGACTGGAGAGGAGAGGGATGACTCACTCGTAAACCTTGAGGGGGAGAGGCGATCAGCCCAAGGACGAGCTGTGGAGAGACGATGGGCTGAGGATGGGCCACAGAGAAGTGGTTGGTGGGCCGAGAGTAACTCCCAGGAGTTTAGTTCAGAGATACAATGTAGAAATAGGCCCTTCAGCTCGCCGTCCACACCGAGCAGTGATCACCACGCACTAGTTCTAGCCTACACACTATGGTAATTTACGGAAGCCAATTAACCTACAAACCTGCACATCTTTGGAATATGGGAGGAAACCTGGAGACAGCAGTTGTAGGAAGGATCAAATGCAGGTCTCTAGAACTGCAAAGCAGCAACTCTACCAGGGATTCAACAATGTCAATCCTATTGTATATTGAGGCACTGGAGTGAGGTTGTGGCACAAATGTTACTTGTCACCTATTGTCTCATACCTGAATCTTGTCAATGTCTTGCTACTTATGCAACCTAATATGGAGATTCAAATTCTGTGGAATTGCAAATTAAGTTGATTGTTTTACAAAGATCAGACTTCTCAGTTTATGAAAGGGGAATGTCAATTGATGAAGCAGCTGAAAATGATTGTCTTCAGAAGAAGGGTTTCGACATCACCCATTCCTTCTCTCCAGAGATGCTGCCTGTTCCACCGAGTTACTCCAACATTTTGTGTCTATCTTCGGTTTAAACCAGCATCTGCAGTTCCTTTTTATGCACACCATACCATTGGGTTGCTTCACTGCTTGGTTTGAAAACAGCTCTACCCAATGCAAGAAATTGCAGAGTTGCAGATATAGCCCAGTCCATCACACAGACTAGATTCCCCACCGGACCAGACACCACCTACACTCCACGTTGCCTTGGTAAAGCTGGCAACATAATCAAAGACGTCCCACCCTTGTCACCCTTCCTTCTCCTTGCTCTTGTCAGGCAAAAAGTACAGAAGCTTGAAAGCAAGCACCACCAGACTCAGGAACAGGTTGCTCTCATATGAGGCTTCTGAATGGTCCTTCCATAAGCTAGGGTACTGTCCGATTCAACTCTATCCTGTTGCTGACATTGAACTTTGTTTATAGAACTGATGTGCTACAATATTATATTCTGCACTCTCTTCCCCTTTACCTATTGTAATTCAGTTTGACTTGATTGTATTAATATATAGTATCTGATTTAATTAGAAAGCATGCGCAACAAAGCTTTTCACTGTACCTCAGTACACGTGACAATAATGCATCAACATTTTATAGTTTGATCCAGTAAGCAACACAAATACTCAAAGTGCACGCAGCAGATCAAGAAGCACTTCTGAGTGAAAGATCCTTCATCAGAACTGGAAATGTGTGAAAATAAATGTGTTAAGTTGAAGGAGAGGAGTTGAGAGAACAGAGAGGATATCTGTGTTTTTCACAAAATACTGGAGGAACTCAGCGGGACAGGCAGCATCTCTGGAGAGAAAGAATGGTTGATGTTTCGGGTCTAGACGCTTCTTCAGACACAAGCTTCTTCTTTCCAACAGAATCAAAGGTTCAAAGGTTATTTATTGGTCACGTACACCATAGGTGTAGTGAAATGCTTCTTGCCAAAGATTGTGTGATAAAGAAGGCGTATGTTATATTTGCCAATATTGGTAGGGCCATTGAATATAAGTGGTAAGAAGTCATAATGAGCATTATGGGACTTTGGTAAGGCCACATTTGCAGTATTGTGTGTAGTTTTGGTCGTCCCATTACAGGAATGATATGGAGGCTTTGGAGAGGGTGCAGAACAGGTTTACAGTTTAGAGGCTATTATATAAGTAAAGGTTGGACAAAGTTGGACTATTTTCTCTGGTGCATAGAAACCGAGGGGAGATCTGTTAGAAGTCTATAAAATTATGAGATGCAAACTTACAGACAGCCAGAACCTTTTCCCAAAGTGGAAACGTGATAGATTGCATGGCCGTCCGAAGGAGGGGTGCGTTAGGTGCGACCGCACCCCCTTTCCCCCCCCCCTAAGAAAAAATCACCCAAAAAAAATTAATTAAAATCGACGTTTCCACTTTGAAACCGGCCAGTTCTCTGTTCTCCCGTCGCCGGGCAAGAGTGGCTGAATCTGAACCCAACGGCTGTAACCCCAACACCAGATGCCGCTGCGGCGGAGCCCATTCCCCTCGCCTCCCCCCGCCGCCGGGGCCCAAGCGATCTTCCCCCCACACCACCCCCGCTGACCCCCACTGAGCCCACGCCACCCCCGCTGGGCCCACACCACCCCCGCTACCCCTGCTGGGCCCACGCCACCCCCACTGGGCCCACACCACCCCCACTGGGCTCACACCACCCCCGCTGACCTCCGCTGGGTCCAACGCCACCCTCGCTGACCCCCGCTGGGCCCACGCCACCCCTGCTGGATCCACGCCACCCTTGCTGACCCCCGCTGGGTCCACGCCACCCTCGCTGACCCCCGCTGGACCCACGCCACCCCCGCTGGGCCCACGCCACCCCCGCTGGGCCCACGCCACCCCCGCTGGGACCACGCCACCCCCGCTGGGCCCACGCCACCCCCGCTGGGTCCACGCCACCCTCGCTGACCCCCGCTGGGCCCACGCCACCCCCGCTGGGTCCACGCCACCCTCGCTGACCCCCGCTGGGTCCACGCCACCCTCGCTGACCCCTGCTGGGTCCACGCCACCCTCGCTGACCCCTGCTGGGTCCACACCACCCCCGCTGGGCCCACGCCACCCCCGCTGGGCCCACGCCACCCCCACTGGGCCCACGCCACCCCCGCTGACTATCGCTCGGTCCACGCCACCCTCGAGGGCTCCCGCTGGGCCCACGCCACCCCCTCTGGGCCCACACCATCCCCACTGACCCCCGCTGGGCCCCCACCACCCCCGCTTGGCCCACGCCACCTTCATCCCCCCCCCCGCCCACTGGGCGCCACCTTCATCTTCGCCCCCCCCCTCCCGCAAGAAAGAGGGGAGGATGTGAGAGGGGGGAGTGGGAGAGAGATGGGGGAGGGGAGAGGGAAAGGGGGATTATCTTTAGTGAGATTGCAAAATTAAGGTAGGTTTTAGAGCTATTATAATTTCTCCTCCATATGAATAATATTAAACAATATCAAATAATATCAAACAATTGGAACTGCTTTCTTTTCCTTGATAACAATTCTGAAAAATATGAATTCCATAGTTTGTGACATAAATACACATTTTATACAGATGTAACATTTCAATTTCGAGATCTGGGGGGGGGGGGGGGGGAGGGGGGTTGTGGGCAAATATGCGTCAAGCCGATAGCCTAATCGTTAAAGAGTTAAAAGATAGCCTAATCGATAAAGAGCTGAGAAGAGGAATCAGAGCTGCCAAGGAAAGGTACTCTGAGAAGTTGAGGAGCAAGTTCACAGTTAATGACTCTTCTTCAGTTTGGAAGGGCATGCAAGAAATCACCAGCTATAAGAGGAAAGCCCCCCGCTCTTTGGACAATCGTCAGCTGACGAACGACCTAAATGAGTATTACTGCAGGTTTGAAAATCAGAAACGTAACCCTGAAACCCACTCCACAACAAACACAGCCAGACCCCCGTCTGCAAAGAATGGACCCGGCACCCTCTCCTTCCCATTCACCACGTCACACCTACTTAAGGCAAGACTCCAGTATGAAAAGAGCGGACCCTTTCCCACACCAACCAACACTTCACACCCACTCACAGCCTGACCTCAGTCTGCAAAGACTGGGCCCTTCTACACCCACCCCACTCCAATCACACTTCACACCCAATTACTCATTTTTAACCAGTCCCTGCTTGCTTCAAAATCTCCACTATTGTCCCTGTACTCATAAAGGTAAGGATTACTGGTCTTATGACTACAGGCAAGTCGCACTGACCTCTGTAGTCATGAAGACCCTTGAAAGGCTTGTGCTGGCCAAGCTGAAAAATATCACAATCCCTCTGCTGGACGATCTGCATTTTGCATATTGGGCCAATAGATCTGTGGATGACTCAGTCAATCTGGGCCTACACTTCATCCTCCAGCACCTAGATCGCCAGGGAACCTATGCGAGGATTTTGTTTTATTGATTTTAGCTCTGCATTTAACACCATTGCGCCAGAGCTACTACGCTCCAAACTTTCTGAGTTGACTGTGCCTGAACCCCTCTGTCGGTGGATCACCAGCTTTCTGACAGACAGGAAGCAGCATGTGAGGTGGGAAAGCATATCTCGGACCCGCAAACGCTCAGCATAGGAGCACCGCAAGATGCGTACTCTCCCCTCTCCTCTACTCTCGCCACACCAATGATTGCACCTCCACAGACACCTCTGTCAAGCTTCTCAAGTTTGCGGATGACACAACCCTGATTGGACTGATCCAGGATGGGGATCTCTGTACTCTTTTCAGTTTGACATCTTTCCTATAACATGGTGCCCAGAACTGAACACAATATTCTAAATGCGGTCTCACCAAAGTCTTATACAACTGCAACATGACCTCCCAACTTCTATACTCAATACTCTGACTGATGAAGGCCAAAGTGCCAAAATACTTTTTGACCACCTGATATACCTGTGACACGACCTTCAAGGAATCATGCAACCATCAACCATTCCTCTGCCCACCTGGCTAATTGATCCAGATCCTGCTGCAATCTTTTACAACCATCTTCACTATCTGCTAAACCACGCAGTTCTGTATCATCAGCAAACTTGCTAATCTTGCCCTGTTCTGTGACGTTTCACAGAGTGCTGGAGTAACTCAGCGGGCCAGGCTGAGTATAGAATTTGGGAGATCATGTTGCAGTTGCATAAGAAGTTGGTGAGGCCGCATTCAGAGTATTGTGTTCAGTTCTGGGCACCATGTTATAGGAAATATGTCATCAAACTGGAAAGGGTACAGTGAAGATTTATGAGGATGTTGCCAGGATTAGAGAGGCAGAGCTATAGGGAGAGGTTGAGTGGGCTGGGGCTCTATTTCATGGAGCACAGGAGGATTAGGCTGGGTGAGTGGGCAAATGCATGGCAGATGCAGTATAATGTGAATAAATGTGAAGTTATCCACTTTGGTGGCAAAAACAGTAAAGTAGACTGTTATCTGAATGGTGGCCGATTAGGAAAGGGGGAGATGCAACGAGACCTGGGTGTCATGGTACACCAGTCATTAAAAGTAGGCATGCAGGTGCAACAGGCAGTGAAGAAGGCGAATGGTTAGCATTCATAGCAAAAGGATTTGAGTATAGGAGCAGGGAGGTTCTACTGCAGTTGTACAGGGTCTTGGTGAGACCACACCTGGAGTATTGCGTACAGTTTTGGTCTCCTAATCTGAGGAAAGACATTCTTGCCATAGAGGCAGTACAGAGAAGGTTCACCAGACTGATTCCTGGGATGTCAGGGCTTTCATATGAAGAAAGACTGGATAGACTCGGTTTGTACTCGCTAGAATTTAGAAGATTGAGGGGGGATCTTATAGAAACTTACAAAATTCTTAAGGGGTTGGACAGGCTAGATGCAGGAAGATTGTTCCCGATGTTGGGGAAGTCCAGAACAAGGGGTCACAGTTTAAGGATAAGGGGGAAATCTTTTAGGACCGAGATGAGGAAAACATTTTTCACACTGGAATTCTCTGCCACAGAAGGTAGTTGAGGCCAGTTCATTGACTATATTTAAGAGGGAGTTAGATGTGGCCCTTGTGGCTAAAGGGATCAGGGGGTATGGAGAGAAGGCAGGTACAGGATACAGAGTTGGATAATCAGCCATGATCATATTGAATGGCGGTGCAGGCTCGAAGGGCCGAATGGCCTACTCCTGCACCTATTTTCGATGTTTCTATGAGGGGTGATCTAATAGAGGTGTATAAAATCATGATTTGAATAGATATGGTTGAGTCTTTTGCCCAGAGTAAGTGAATCGAGGAGCAGAGGACATAAGTTTAAGGTGAAGGGCAAAAGATTTAATAGGAATCTGTGGGGTATGTTTTTCACACAAAGGGTGGTAGGTGTATGGAACAAGCTGCCAGAGGAGGCAGGGACTATCGCAACATTTAAGAAACAGTTAGACAGGTACATGCATAGGACAGGTTCGGAGGGATATGGATCAAACGTGGGCAGGTGGGACTAGTGCAGATGGGACATGCTGGGCCGAAGGGCCTGTTTCCACACTGTATCACTCTATGACTCTATCTTTCCCTCTCAAACCCATTCTCCTGCCTTCTCCCCATTACCTCTGACACCCGTATCAATCAAGAATCTATCAATCTCCTCCTGAAAAATGTCCATTGACTTGACCTCCACAGCTGTCTGTGGCAATGAATTCCACAGTTCACCACCCTCTGACTTAAGAAATTCCTGCTCATCTCCTTCCTAAAGGAATGTCTTTTAATTCTGAGGCTGTGGCCACTGGTCCTAGACTCTCCCACTAGTGGAAACATCCTCTCCAAATCCACTCCATCCAGGTTTTTACCAGGCTGGGACAGACGGCTACAGCTTCACAATGTGTCCCAAAGCTTGTGTCCTGTCCTGCATCACCCAAGGCAGCAGAGATGTTATAGGAGAGGGCAAGCACCGTAACAAAGTAGCTCATGATGGTTTGGGTAACATTCAGGAATGTCTATGCATGGCACATCATGAATATTACTGAAGAACGGTCTTGACCCAAAATATAATCTATACCTTTTCTCCAGAGATGCTGCCTGACCCACTGAGTTACTCCAGCACTCTGTGACATGTCACCTATCCATGTTCTCCACAGATGCTGCCTGACTCACTGAGTTACTCCAGCACTCTGTGACATGTCACCTATCCATGTTCTCCACAGATGCTGCCTGACCCGCTGAGTTACTCCAGCACTCTGTGAAACGTCGCCTATTCATATTCTCCGCAGATGCTGCCTGACCCGCTGAGTTACTCCAGCACTCTGTGACTATTTTCCCTTCACCCATCTGCCCAAGCCCACTCTCCCCCCTCCTTTCCTATGTTCCTTTCCACCCATAAACCTTTCTCTACCTTTACATTTCACTCCTCTTTCAAATCTGCTCTACTTATCTACATGCATTTTTCTTCTTCACTTTTTAGTCATAGAATGATGCAGTGTGGAAACAGGCCCTTCAGCCCAACTTGCCCACACCAACCGACATGTCCCATCTAAACTAGTCCCACTCACACGCGTTTGGCCCATATCCATCTAAATCTGTCCTATCCCTGTACGTGTCCAAATGTCTCTTAAACATTAGGATAGTCCCAGTCTTAACTACCTCCACTGGCAGCTCGTTACATACACCCAGCACCCTTTGTGTGAAAAAGCTACCTCTCAGGTTCCTGTTAATTTCTGAAATATTGGTCATAAATTTCGTGCAAAAATGCTCCAAAATAAGGCTCAGAATGCATCAGAGAGCATCTAAAACCCCTGAGCTTCCAAGGCCCTTAAGCGGGCCCTGGACCCTGGCATCGAGGGACTTCATGCTTCGCGCTCGTGATGTGCACAGCGCGCACATTATTTCACATTAAGTTTTTTGTAATCCTGTCATGCCACCCCCCTTTTTGAAAAGCATCGTACGGGCCTGGATTGGAGGGGATAGCTTTAACGTGAGAGGGGTATAATTTAAAGATGTGTGGGACAAGATTTGTATACACAGTAAGTGGTCCGTGCCTGGAAGTGGTGGAGACAGATACGTTAGTGGCATTTAAGATGCTTTTAGTTATGCACACACATATGCAGGGAATGGAGAGATATCCAGGAACCACTCCACTTCCCACCACATTTTCCTGTGTAACCGTAGGAGATGCATCTAATATTTCAGCTCTTCCCTTTTCATGTGGCAAGTTTAGTTACACGTTTTCAGTCGAGTCATTAGCACAAACCGGGCGAGATACAGGTACAATGAAACAATCGTTCCCTCTGTTCTCTCCACCCACCCCTTCTCGGCAATTTAAAACATTTGTGTCCCCAGTTTGTGAGTTCTGATGAAGGGTCTGTAACCAGGACATTATCCCAGTCAACTTCCTGGGCAAAATGCTAAGTGACCAGCTGAGTGCTCCCGGCGTTTTCCGGTTTTGATTAGTATTTCCTGCATCTGCAGATTTTATTCCAAAAATGCAATATCATGTGATCCATTGCAATTTAACGTCACATTCAACCAGCAGCACGAGAAGAGCAGCAGTGGTTAAATCGATGCAAGTGAAACATTTTTACCCGCAGTGAGCGGGAGCGGGTGCGAGCATCTTTGGGTGCGGGTGACGGTCCGGATCCGGGTCCGGGTTCCAGCTGATCAAAGATACTAGACCCGCCCCCTCCCCCGCTCACATCCACGTCACGGCGCCGACGCCGACGGGTCAGGGGTCGAGGCCGGAGGTGGTGACGGTGACGGCAAGATGGCGGCGGCCGCGTACGAGAACCTGAAGCTGTGAGTGAGGCGGGGAGAGGGGAGAGAGTGGGGAGGAGAAGGGAGGGTGTAATCCATCCACGCGGCGCGGCCGGGGGAAGGGGCGAGGAAGGGAGAAGAGAGGGAGGGAGGGGCTGGGACGGGGAGACGGGCTGCAGCGGAGGAAGAGGGGGCGATGCGATGATAATAAATGTTGAGGTAAAAGAGGGATGAATAGCTGATAGTTGGGTGTGGCCTTGAAGAGGCCAAGAGGGAGGATTGGGGATATTGTTGAGTCAGGTAGGATATGTGGACACCATGGGGAGACGAAGGGAAGGAAGGACACGAGTGGGGTAGAGAGAGTGTTGGGCATCTGAGGCAGCAGGCGAGGGGCGGTGGACATGGCAGGTGGTTGGGTGAAGGATGGGTGGGGTGGAGGACAGGAAGTAATATACAGCTGTGAGCCATGAAAGAGGGTCTACGGGGTGGACACTGGGTGGAAGGAATTGGAGACACCATGCATGGGAAAGTGAGTTAATACCTGGAAATGTGGTGAAATGACGAGGGAGTAACTTGTGGAAGGAACCAGGGAATGGGAGCTAAAATTTAAAAAAAAGTGAAGGTGTGCAATAAAAGTGCAGGAGGAAGAGGAGATAGCTGAAATGGAAGGGGAGGAGTGGAATATTCTAGGGTGGATAATGGATACTAAAACTGGATTGAGAGGTACCACCGTGTGGAAGGAGTAGGTTGAGGGAAAGCAAAGGCGAGGTGCTTTGTTGGTTATGTAAACAGTCAAATTGAGAAAATTGCCTTTGGTTAAAGTGAAACTAATTCATCCGCCGAATTTGTTTAATAGATTAAAATGTATTGTGGTTGGGGAAAGGAGAATCTAGCACATTTCACTTCCCCGCCCTGTTACCTGGAATTCAGAAGTTAATAGTGAAGGCAACCTCATGGTTGAGAAATCAAGTTTCCTTAGGAATATGGAGTGGGGGTTAGGGCTGTTTATATTCCACAATGGTTCTGAAAGCTACTGTTAATCACTAATACAAATCACAGCAATGTGGTTAGATTGCAGATGAGCCATGAGGCATTAAATGATCGTTCATGATTAAAGGGCAATTGAAATCACAGTGCAATTTACCTTAATATTGATAAGGACCAGGCATGTTCATTTAGTCCCTTGAGTGCATAATTTCAATAGGAATTTAGTAAAGTTCCTACCCTAAATTAAGATATCTAACTTGCTTCTTTAGTTTTAAACATCTTTGCTTAAATTATACATTTCAGGTTGCAAATGAATAACTCCGCTTCTGTAATCAATCTCAATTACTCCTTTTGATTTCTCGACAAATGCCTTAGCCTGAGATTCACACCATTCACACCATGTCTGTGTGCCATTCACTCCAAAAAATGGAAATGTGTCTGCATCCATCTAGAATTTTTCCATAAAGCTTAAAAACTAAATAAATCACTGAAATTCTAGGAAACACAAGAAGGATCTTGACCTAAAACGTCACCCCTTCTCTCCAGAGATGCTGCCTGAGTGACTCCAGCTTATGTCTATCTTCTAGCTTATAATACACCTTTATTTGTAATTATAGCCCAGGATTCAGTATTGCATCCTGGCAGAATTTTCCAGATCGGCTAATAGTTCACCATATGATGCCACTGCTTTGAGATTTAATAGGTTTTGAAGGACAAAAGATAGGGAGCTGGCAGATGTCATGACATTTGGACCAAACTTTAATCCACACCATATCACAATAGTTTCTGTTTAGTTTATTGACATGTGCATCGAGATACAGTGAAAAGCTTTTGTTGCTTGCTAACCAGTCAGCGGAAAGACAATACATGATTACAATTGTGCCATTCACAGTATACAGATACATGATAAGGGAATAACATTTAGTGCAAGATAAAGCCAGTAAAGTTTAACCAGCGATAGTCAGAGGGTCATCAATGAGGTAGTTTGTAGTTCAGGACTGCTCTACTTGTGGTAGGATGGTGAGCTTCAGAAACCAAAGATCTAAAAAGGAGTAGGACATTCATTACGAGACAGGTAACTTGTCAATTAAATTATGTGAGGTCACAGGTTGTAAGGCGTGGGCGCTGACACATTTCATGCAGTACAGATCCTCACCAGCTTGCAAATGCCTGATTCATGCACATCCTGTACATTCAAATGAGTGTTTGGGAGACTGGTGGTATGGATTTGCTGCAGGGCTGTATGGGGTTGCAAACTGTTGGGGTTGCAAAGAGTTAACGGGAATGGAAACCTGGCATTACCTGCATGTTTGAACTGTGTATAGGGAGTACAGGATGAAGTTGAGATTACGCCCAAGAAAAGGGACATAAGTGCTGGAGTAACTCAGCAGATCAGGCAGCATCTCTGGAGAACGTGGATAGATGATATTTTGGGTCGGGACCCTTCTTCATGGTAAAGATTTGTTTGTTGAGTATGTGTAGTGAAAGTTTGAGTTTTGTTTATTGTCACGTGTACTGAGATACAGTGAAAAGCTTTTGTTGTGTGCTGACTAGTCAGTGGAAAGACGATATATGATTACAATCGAGCCATCCACAGTGTACAAATGCATGGTATAGGGAACAACGTGAATGACGTTGAGTGCAAGGTAAAGTCTGATCAAAGACTTAGCCTGAGTTTCATTTCGTCATGCTGTTTTTGCCCTCAATCTTTGAAAGTTGTTGCGGTAACCTTGGATTTGCATCTGTGTTAGTGTACTTTGTTAAGATGAATCAAGACTTTTAGGCATTCTTTTTGCAATTCTTCAGGAATTTAATTGCAGAGTCTTGTGCAGACCGAGAAGGGATATGATTTTAAAATGAATTCAATAAATAAGTTGTAGCACCTTTTGTCTCTGTCCCATAAAGTGGAATCTTCTTTTCCCAATAAATTGGCAAGGCTGAGTGAATAAAAAGTTTCAAGATTGAAGTTGATAACATTCTTATTAGGGAAGATGTAAAAGTTTGGAGCAACGACAAATAAATAGACCTGAGACACGGATCAACCATGGACTAACTGGTGGTATGTACTGGAGGGGCTGAAATTCCAACTAAATGTCTACCCTTGGCAAAGACCAATATAGCACATTTCTTATGCTGATAGGGTGTTGGTTGATATTATTGTTGAGTAATGTAATGAATAATAGTGCCTAGTGATAATGGGCCTGGTATTGCACCAATGTTTACATAATAATTTTATCAGGAAAGATTTTGTAAGGCCATTTTTCTTTGCTAACATTCATGGAATTAAGAAATACTGACCAATAAATTTTAGAATGAAGGATGAAAGTTTAAGAGGTAGACTTAAAGACAAGTAATATACCAAACAAAGTAAATTTGTACTTTGACAAACTGTTTACATTGCACAAGGTTAATTTATGTCTGCTGCTGTTACATGATTGGGGATGATCAGCCATGATCACATTGAATGGCAGTACTGGCTCGAAGGACCATATGGCCTACTCCTACACCTATTGTCTATTGTCTATTACCCCTGGGCTAGACATCGAGACAACATACAAGTTCTGCATTGTATGCATTGAAAATCCACATGACAGTGGTGTTCCTGTCTATAAAACAGACAGTAATCTTCTTAATGACAGGGTATCGGATTGTACAGAGTGCCATTACTGTTAATAAGTGGTGTCTGTTGTGTCTACTTCAGTGTGAAGTCGTCGGTCTCTGGCATTATTTCAAAAAAAAATTCAATTTCATGATTGAAAACAAGCTTTATTATTGGGAGGGACATAGCTTGGAAAAATAAATGCATCTTGTGATCTATTTGTATTCCACCAACAGTGGAATTCACAATCAGTATAATGTGGGTCACAGCAGAAATCTGACATGGATCATGGAGACATTTATAGCCTACTGATGGTGGTGGGCCTGATTCCTATGCTTTAAATGTATGGGTGTAATAGGCTCAGCTTGTTGGAAATACTTCAAGATCAAGATTCAAGAGAGTTTATTGTCATGTGTCCCAGATAGGACAATGAAATTCTTGCTTTGCTTCAGCACAACAGAATATAGTAGGCATGAATACAGAACAGATCAGTGTGTCCATATACTATTATATAAATATATACACACATGAATAAATAAACAGATAAAGTGCAACTAAACAGATAATGGGCTATTAATGTTCAGAGTTTTGTTTGAGTTTAGTTTAATAGCCTGATGGCTGTGGGGAAGCGGCTATTCCTGAACCTGGACGTTGCAGTCTTCAGGCTCCTGTACCTTCTACCTGAAGGTAGCGGGGAGATGAGTGTGTGGCCAGGATGGTGTGGGTCCTTGATGATGCTGCCAGCCTTTTTGAGGCAGCGACTGCGATAGATCCCCTCGATGGTAGGGAGGTCAGAGCTGATGATGGACTGGGCAGTGTTTACTACTTTAAGACGTGTCCTTGAATCTTCAACAATCATGCTTCTGCTGTGGCTTTAGCTTTACTGATATCCATATCCTCAGGTTTTCAAGATTCACGAGAGTTTATTGTCATGTGTCCCAGATAGGGCAATGAAATTCTTGCTTTGCTTCAGCACAACAGAATATAGTAGGCATAAATAATACATAGCAGAACAGATCAGTGTGACCATATAAATGAAAATAGAAAATGCATGATTTCCTCTTTCACGCCCAAACCTCACCGTTGCATCTTACAGTCAGTTTTCCTCTCAACTTGTCCCAGTTTTGAAAAAAGGTAATTTTGAGGAAAGTTTATAGAGCTCGACCTACTTGCAGTATACTGCTTTTATTTTATAAACAGAAATATGTCTGGTCAGATTCATCACATACGTAATGGAACATTGAGTTTGGTATGGAACTCGTGGAAATTCTCAGAAATTATTTTGTGTAATCAGGGCTCTCGCTTAACTTTTTTTCCCTGTTGCCAGCTGGGCAACCTCGGCAGCTTTTTAGGTTGCCAAATCACAGTTTAGGTGGTCATTTAAGACGGCTTGCATGACGTGTGCGATAATGTGCTCGGACGAAGTGCGTAGTCACCAGTCGGAATTATGGTCAATGAAGCATTCACATATTATTTCTGCTTCAAATAAAGTCACAAACTATACATATTCACCAATCAAGACATGATATATACCACAATGACATGCAGCAAAATTACAATACAGTATCTCATCTCTTTTTACACATTGCAATGAATGCAATTTCTGTTATCTCTTTCTACTTCCAAACAAAAATATGGTTATTCAGCATATGATCAACCTCGGTGAGACCAAGCGCAGGCTTGGCGATCGCTTCGCACAGCACCTCCACTCAGTTCGCAATAACCAACCTGATCTCCCGGTGGATCAGCACTTCAACTCCCCCTCCCATTCTGAATCCGACCTTTCTGTCCTGTGCCTCCTCCATGGCCAGAGTGAGGCCCACTGCAAATTGGAGGAACAGCACCTCATATTTTGCTTGGGTAGTTCACACCCCAGCGGTATGAACATTGGCTTCTCCAATTTCAGGTAGTCCTTGCTTTCTCCCTCCTTCCCCTCCCATTCCCAGCTCTCCCACAGCCTACTGTCTCCGCCTCTTCCTTTCTTTTTCCTGCCCCCCACCCCTCCCGACATCAGTCTGAAGAAGGCTCTCGACCCGAAACATCGCCTATTTCCTTCGCTCCATAGATGTTGCCTCACCTGCTGAGTTTCTCCAACATTTTCGTCTACCCATTCACACAAGTTTTGTTATCCCACTTTCCTCACCCACTCCCTGCACATTAGCGGCAATTTTACAGAGACAAGTTAACCTACAAAGTCAATGCTTCTTTGGGATGTGGGAGGAAACCCACACGCTTGCAGGGAGAATGTGCAAATTCAACACAGACAGTGCCCGAGAACAGGATCGAACACAAATCTCTGGCGTGTGAGGCAGCAAGTCCACCAGCTGTGCCACTATATTTTATTTTCCAACACACAAATAAATATACGTTGATAACTTTGGTTACTAAAAAAAAAGAAACTATCCATTTTCAGTCTTAAATCTCTAAGTGATGCTATGTCCCCCTTTACAGCTACTGTATGTTTTAATTTAGTTCAAGGTTATTGGGGCAGTACATTGGCCATAAAGTTGCTGCCTAAAATTGCCAGAGACCTGGAATTGATCCTGAATATGGGTGCTGTCTGTATGGAGTTTTGTTTTCTCGTTTATAACATTGTTTACAGAGTACTATGTTTACATATTCAGTAAGGATTTCATTGTTCTAACTGGGACGTGAGAGATTAAAAAACACTTTTGACTTACGTCGCTGATGTGTGGGATAGAACTAGAGTAGGGGTGATCGATGGTCGGCGTGGACTCGGTGGGCCGAAGGGCCTGTTTCCACGCTGTATCTTTAAATTAAACTAAAAACACTAAAACCAGAGGAAATGTAAAGAAGGGTTTCTACCCGAAAGGTCACCCATTTTTTTCTATCCAGAGATGCTGGCTGCTCCATGGAGTTCCCCCGCACAATTAAAGCATGGAATAGTCTTCACCCTTCCATAGGTACCGGCCAGACGCAACTAAATTTAAGGTAGCTTTTTTTCCCCCCAAGAACCTTTTTTGGTTAAGTCCAAGTCAAGAGTCAAGAGAGTTTTATTGTCATGTGTCCCAGGTAGGGCAATGAAATTCTTGCTTGCTGCAGCACAACAGAATATGTAAACATAATACAGAACAGGAGATAAAGGTTCAGTGTGTCTATATACCATAGACCATATATATACACAATAAATAAACAGATAAAATGCAATAGGCTGTTATTTTTCAGTTTGGGGTTTGGTGGTGGTGGGTCCACCAATTTAAATTCCATTTCCAATATCTTTGGAGGACCAGGAAACCAAGAAGCAAGAGTTACTCCAGGGAGTTACTGCAGCTCCAGGGAGTGATTCTGCGTTGTTTTTCAGCGGTCGCGATGAGGCAGCGACTGGACAGCAATGGCGGCCAGAGCTCCCACAATGCAAAGGGAGGGAGAAAGTGGCAGACGCTGACCAGTTGCCATGGCAGTGCGCATGTGCAGTGCCGCACATGCGCACAACCATGGCCGATGATGTGCTCGGCCGAGCGGAGACCCGTGACCCGACCCGAAAGCTAGCGCCGAGCCGAGAGCTAGCGCCGAGCCGAGAGCGAGCGCCGAGCGGAGACCCGAGAGCTAGATCCGAGCGGAGACCTGAGAACTAGCGCCGAGCCGAGACCCGGACACAGATGGCAGGCGGGTGTCCCGGTTGCTTGCCAAGTCGGGCAAAATGGCATGGCTTTAAGGTTGCCCGGCGGGAATGTAAGTTGTCATTGGCACCCGGGCAACCGTTAATTTCGAGCCCTGGTAATTAAAATGCAGTTAATTCTTAGCAGGTGTGCTAATACATTTTATTAGTAAATTTCAGGTCATGGCGGTTTTTGGCAAGGCCAGTATTTAATTGTCTTTGAGGAATTGGCCCAAAGAACCTGTTTTCTTGCTGAATAGCTTTGTGTCCATATGGATTAAATCAAATGGGCTGAAGACTAGTTTCTGTAAGATTGGGGATCTTGGGAAGAAGCTAAGATTCTCCAGCTAATTAGTTTTCCAGTGAAAACATGGATGTGAAAGCTTCAGCCTTCTCTCTGGCATTTGCATTCTGGGCCCTGATGTCATTGGGATTATTCCATGAGTTGCCTTCTCCCTTTAGCTGTTTAAATGTACACCACCATTCATGACTAGATGTAGCACTAGCAGGACATCTGAACTTTGATCTGATCAATTGGTTGTATGATAAATAGGCTTAATGTGCTGGATATATTTTGAGCTGTTCAGCATTATGTTCTGTTTTGCAGCTTCACCTCACTACTTTTAGGTGCTGTTGCAGATATCTTTCTACCTGCAATAAATTAGAGTTGGTCCTCAGTCTTAATATTAATGGTAGAGTGAGGATTTTCTGGTCCATGAGGTTCCATATTGAGGTGCTGAACATTTCTGCTGCTGGTTTAAAGTATATTATGGATGTTCAGTTTTGGCTTCCATCAGTTTAGAGTCATTGAGTCAGACAGCACAGAAACAGGCCCTTACGCCCAACTTACCCATGCCGACCAAGATTCCCTATCTGCATTAGTCTAACCTGCCCACATTTGGCTTGTATCTCTCTAAGCCTTTCCTATACATGTACCTGTCCAAATGTCTTTTAATTGGCAGCATTTGGCCCATGTCCCTCTAAACCTTTCCTATCCATGTATCTGTCCAAGTATATTTTACATGCTGTTGTATTACTTGCCTCAACTACCTCCTCTGGCAGCTAATTCCATATAACCACCAATCCCACTGAAATGTTTACCCCTCAGGTTCCTACAAAATCTTGCTCCTTTCACCTTAAACCTATGTCCTCTGATTCTTGATTCCCCTACCCTGCGTAAATGACTCACTGCATTTACCCTTTCTATTCCCGTCATGATTTTACACACTTTTTATAAGATCACCCCTCAGCTTTCGAGGAATGCATTTCTAACCTGCCCAACCTCTCCTTGCAGCTCAGGCCCACAAACCCTGTCAACATCCTGGTCAATCTTCTCTGCAATCTTTCCAGCTTAATGGCATCTTTCCTCTTGCAAAACTGAACATAACCCTCTGAATGTGACCTCACCAACAATGTGTACTCTTTGTTTTGAGTACCGTATTTCCCGGCGATGAAGATGCTATTTTTTACCCTAAAATAAAGCCTGAAAAATCACCTGCGTCTTGGAGGCCGAAGGCTAGGTTGTTTTTAGGCAAGGCAGGTGTGTCAAACTCATTTTAGGTCACGGGCAAAATGCGACTTCATGCCCGCTCTGGCATCGGGTAAATCATCCCGCAGTCCGGATCGGACTCCTACGCGGATCGGATGCGGCCTGTGGCCCGCGGGTTTGACAGTCCTGGCCCATAGGAAGCGCTTCAGTACTATACAGCAATCCAATCAGGTGACGTGTTCGTGCGCGGATTTTCGCCACTTCAAACACCTGGTCTAGGTAGGAGTTGTGTAAATTCTGTTTAAGTTGTTTAACTCCGTACATTGTTTAACACAGTACATTGTTTACACTGGGAATTGTTTTACACTGTAAATTGTTTAACACTGCCCATATAATATGGCGTCTGCAAAAAAAAAGGCGTTCTTACACCATTGGCTACAAGTTGCAAGTTATTGGATATGCCAAAGAACATGGCAACAGGGCTGCTGAGAGACATTTTGGACCACCGCCAATTGAGAAAATGATAGGAGGAAGCAAGAGGACCTGTTGAAGCCTGTGATAAGATTTAAACGTAGCCTGCATTGTTCTGCAGCAAAGTGGCCAGAACTCGAGGAAGAAATGAAGATTTGGAAAGTTGAGGAGAGAAATGCGGGCAGGGCAATGTCAACAAAGACTATTATTAACGAATCAAAGTTGAGGGCAACAGCACATGGTCTGGATGATTTTCATGGCACGTCAAGTTGGTGCTATAGATTTGTGTAGAGAAATGGACTTTCAATGAGAACTAAAACAAGAATCGCTCAAAAGATGCCTGAAGAAAACAAAATCATTGCATTTCATAGCTACGTAATCAATGCAAGAAAAGAGACTGACTATGAACTGGGACAAATTGGGAACATGGACGAGGTGCCGTTAACGTTTGATGTGGTGTCAAATAGGACATTGGTTATCAAAGGCTTCAAATCCATAACTGTAAAGACATCTGGACATGAGAGAACCCACTACACTACAGTGCTATCATGTTGTGCGGATGGGACTAAATTACCACCACTACTTATTTTTAAGAGGAAAACCATACCAAAAGACAAAATTCCACCTGGGATTGTTATCCACGTGCATCCAATGGGATGGATGGATTGGGATGGAACGAAGCTATGGTTGGATAAGGTCTGGTCACGGCGTCCCGGTGATCTTCTTTAAAAAAAACGCATCCCTACTTGTGTGGGACCAGTTTTGCACTCGCCTAACTCCGGCTACTAAAGAAAGGGTAAAGGAGAGGTCGAAAATGGCAGTGATCCCTGGTGGATTAACTTGCCAACTTCAGCCTTTGGACGTATCCATCAACAAACCCTTTAAATTGTTGATGAAAGAGGAATGGAATCAGTGGATGAGGAACAAAAGCCATGATCTAACAAAAACATTTGAAAAGGCCATCCATTGCTCAGGTGTGTGAGTGGGTTTTAAAATTGTGGAGCCGTGTTAAGACTGAAATTGTCGTCAAAGCCTTTAAAAAAATGTGGCATCAATAACGCGTTAGTTGGCTCAGGAGACGACATTCTCGTTGATGATAGTGATGTTTCGAATAGCAATGATGACCCTGATGAATTATTATGCTTTGAAGATTGGCATGATGGTAGTAAATTTTTCGGATTTGAAGATCAGAATGTTTTTCGTTTTTGTAATCTTTGTTCCGTGCACAATTAAATGTTATTTTTATTCCGAACGCTGTATTTATTTATTACTGCACCGGTATATACATTATCTTTGTTTTGCACTGCGTACCGGCATAAAAATTACGCAATGCAAAACAATACGCAATGCAAATGGCCACCACCATGGCGAATGGAAATGGCCGCCACCACGGGGAATGTTTGTTTTTTATTTTTCAAAATTTAGCGTCTCAAAATGGGGGTGCGTCTTCATCGCCGGGAAATACGGTATATCTCATTACCATGATAGTACTAGATAGTCATCAAGTTTATAGTCATTTGCACAAGTAGGGTGAGGTATAGGTACAATTAAAATCTTGCTTGCAGTTACATCAGAGACGCTTGGACTCGGTTAACATAAGAAAACATAGATTATGTATAATATACTCATGTTCTGCACGTCAATAAGTTGAAAAATGTATGTGAAATAATAACTAATGAAATACTCAATTAAAATTTTTTTCTACAGTGCATCTTTAGTAGTTTGACAGAATATTTGGTTACATGCCAAATCTCTTTAAACATCAAAGAAAATAGCAGAGTGCCTGTCACGCCTTCTTTGTGATTACATCAATGTGCTTGCCCCAGGACGGGTCATGTGAGATGTAAACGCCCAGGAAAAAGGGTGGCTTTGGTGTGAAGACTGATTTAACCATGCAGGAAATCTATTTGCCATTTTCTCACATCTGATTCCAGCTTCAGTGTTCAGTATTGTTGCAGCTTATCTGTTCTTGATTGTGATCGCAACAGGCCTTTGTGAATTATTGGAAATGTTTGAAAAACGTATTGAAAATGTGTGCAGTTCTAGTCGCAAAATTATGGGAAAGATCTGACAAACTGCACAGAACATTTATATTGACAAGATATTAACAGGAATGGACAATTAAAGCAATGCGGAAAAACTGGATAAGCAACTGTCTTCATTGCAACAGAGGAGGTGTATTTGAGGTGCATGGCGTTAAGATGATTTGTTAGGTCATGTCAGGTCCTGGAGAACCGATCTTGGCAGAAAACTCAAAACCAGGGGCATGGATTTATAGTACTTGGATAAAGGGCAAGAGGGAAGGTGAGGAAAATACTTTAACTCAGAGAAAGGTACAGGTTGGGAGCTCACTGACCAAAAGGAATTTAGAAGTAGAAACGCTAAATTTGAACACAAAGATCCAGAATATTCTGAGCCACAGACCTGCCAGAAGATGGGATTAGGTTGGGAACTTTTATTTTGACCAAGAAAGTCATGAGGTGCTGAATAGCCCCAAGCCATAATGTGTCTATGATTCTGTGGTCATTTATCTTCTCTACATGGTTATCCGTATTTCACTATTGAGAAAGTTCCTTTTTGGCAATGGTAAGATTAAGCTTTGATATTTTTTCATGTAGCTCAATAACTTCTCAAACTTATTTTTTAGACACACAACACCAGAAAAGTTCTACTTTGAGGCTTGTGATAATGGATGCAATGATGTTCTCACGATCGACCGGGTCTCTAATGAGATCACCCTTGGAGGTAAGATTTGTGTTTGAAGCAATTCAGTGCAGTCCTATATATTTTTTGCAAGCAGAAACATTTTCTATGAAGCTGAAAATTGCCAATTGGCCAGAAGTAGGTATATATAATTATTGCAGGGCTTAATAGGGTGGATGCAAGGAGGATGTTTCTCCTCATTGAGGAGCCTCGGAATATGGGTCTCAGTCTCAGAATGAAGGGTGACCATTTAAGATTGATATGAGAAAGATTTGTTTTGGATGGTCAGTCACTTAGTTCATTATAAATGGAAATTGATAAAAGGAATGAAAGATTTAATAGAATGGTGCAAGGGAATGGAGAACAAGTTCAGAAAAGGAAGCATATATACGGTATAGGCAGAAGATAGACACAAAATGCTAGAGTAACTCAGCGGATCAGGCAGCATCTCTAGATAGAGGGAATAGGTGACGTTTCAGATCGAGACCTCTCTCCGACCCAAAACGTCACCCATTCTCGACCATAAACGTCACCCATTCTCGACCATAAACGTCACCCATTCTCGACCATAAACGTCACCCATTCTCGACCATAAACATCACCCATTCTCAACCCAAAACGTCACCCATTCTCAACCCAAAACGTCACCCATTCCTTCTATCCAGAGATGCTGCTTGAACCGCTGAGTTACTCCAGCATTTTGTGTCTATTTTCGGGTGTAAACCAGCATCTGCAGTTCCTTCCTACACATATAAGTTATAGGCATTTTGGTTCAAGTGAGTCTTTAAAGATCAATACGGACTTCATTTTTTTTAAGGGATCTCATTAAGGTTCAGAGACAGGAATCGCAGGATGAGATATCCAGGGAATGTAGGGCACAGACAATTTTCTGAGTTCAAATTAAAAACTATCTTTAGAAGCAGGTGCACTATTTAGTGGGTGTGGGCTGAGCATGAATACACAGGTGTGGCAAAAGTGAATACAGAATGTTACCCAATGCCATGCTGTTTCATAATAGTGGGTTGCCTTTCTGTTGGGTACAGGGCTGTGGCAGTATAACCGCAGGGCAAACTGCAACAGATGAAAGGAAATGGAGCCGCAAAGAAACAATGAATTAACAGTAAAAATTGTGCCATTTTAAACATAACTAAAAACAATCCGTCTGATTTGGATTTTATGACAATAGACAATAGGTGCAGGAGTAGGCCATTTAGTCCATCGAGCCAGCACCGCCATTCAATGTGATCATGGCTGATCATCCACAATCAGTACCCCGTTCCTGCCTTCTCCCCATATCCCCTGACTCCGCTATTTTTAAAAGCCCTATCTAGCACTTTGAAAGCATCCAGAGAACCTGCCTCCACCGCCCTCTGAGGCAGAGAATTCCACAGACTAACCATTCTCTGTGAGAAAAAATGTTTCCTCGTCTCCATTCTAAATGGCTTACTCCTTATTCTTAAACTGTGGCCCCTGGTTCTGGTCTCCCCCAACATCGGGAACATGTTTCCTGCCTCTAGCGTGTCCAAGCCCTTAACAATCTTATATGTTTCAATGAGATTCCCTCTCCTCCTTCTAAACTCCAGAGTGTACAAGCCCAGCTGCTCCATTCTCTCAGCATATGACAGTCCCGCAATCAAGGGAATTAACCTTGTAAACCTACGCTGCACTCCCTCAATAGCAAGAATGTCCTTCCTCAAATTAGGGGACCAAAACTGCACACAATACTCCAGATATGGTCTCATTAGGGCTCTGTACAGCTTCAGAAGGACCTCTTTGCTCCTATATTCAATTCCTCTTGTTATAAAGGTCAACATGCCATTCGCTTTCTTCATTGCCTGCTGTACCTGCATGCTAACTTTCATAGACTGATGTACAAGGACCCCCAGATCTCGTTGTACTTCCCCTTTTCACAACTTGGTGCCATTTAGATAGTAATCTGCCTTCCTGTTTTTGCTACCAAAGTGGATAACCTCACATTTATCCACATTAAACTTCATCTACCATGCATCTGCCCACTCCCACGACCTGTCCAAGTCACCCTGCATTCTCGTAGCATCCTCCTCACAGTTCACACTGCCACCCAGCTTTGTATCATCTGCAAATTTGCTAATGTTACATTGAATCCCTTCATCGAAATCATTGATGTATATTGTAAATAGTTGTGGTCCCAGCACCGAGCCTTGCGGTACCCCACTAGTCACTGCCTGCCATTCTGAAAGGGACCCGTTAATCCCTACTCTTTGTTTCCTGTCTGCCAACCACTTCTCTATCCATGTCAGCACTCTACCCCCAATACCATGTGCCCTAATTTTGCCCACTAATCTCCTATGTGGGACCTTATGTCTGGCTTTTCTGTAAAATAATTAGTTGAATTCACTGAATTAGATTGAATAATATGGAATTATCTTCTCCTTATGTTCTCTGGTTTTATGTCATGCAGATAGAAGAGACTTCTTACTCAAAGTGCAAAGCAAACTGTGCCTAGCTGCTATAGAATATACTCGCTAATACTTCTTGCATTGAGTATGATTCAAGGAAGAACATTTTGTTGTTTTTAAATTACTTTGTATGAAGCTTTGTTCAGAATATCCCAGCTTTCGCAAACGTGGTATAACAGCTATTTATATTGACCTTGTGCAAATACGGAGGAATTCTTAATCTGTTCTACCAAAGTGACACAAACACTAGCACTCTTTATCTTTCCCCTCCCCCCATCAACCTTCATATTGATTCCCAGTGAAACATTCCATTGTTCTATAGTTTGTAGCTCCTGTATGGAAAGTTGAGGTCTCTCTTGCACCTAACGTTCATCATATTTTCCACATCGTACATTGGAGGATCAATTATATCTGTTTCTGACATTGTATATTGGAACTTTGTTATTACTTGGATCACTTCCTGCTCAGGATTTCACCTGGGTAAATATTGCTTCAGTAAATCAGCTTACTGAATTTTCTTCATAAAGGATTCCTACGGAGAAATTAAACTGCATAATTTAAACTGCAACTCAGTGTTTCAGATGTTTGAATCTGCTTTTAACCAGAGAGAATTTACACTAATTGACGGCTTGTCCATGAGTTGTAATTAATTATTAACTTATTTTGTGTCTCTACGTGCACGTGCATTTCTATTTCTCAACATATCCTTCCTTAAATTATCCATGTATTAGGGGATGTACTATTTTTTTAATTGAGTAGTTATAGTACCTTGTATTTATTGGTTTAAACATTTCATTTATCCCTTATTTTTAAAGATTCACAATGTGACTCACTTTTTTGATTGTAAGTCTTTATTTTCCTTCTCCAACCTCACCCATTTGTTTGTAGCACAGAGTCAGGTCATCCAGTCCATTTGGTGGCTTAGTAGTTAGTGGCCTTGGTTCCAGACATCCACTCTTCCCACATCTTGTTCCCCTCTTTTCCAACCTCCTATTCTTCAGTTTTGGCATGGTCTCTACTTCTTTGCCAAGTCCTGTAGTGCAGCGTTGCCACCCACTTTGTTTTTTAAGATATGTTTATCTTGCTTGAGATCGCAAATCTTTTAATATTAAAAACTGTGATTTCCCACTCCATTTATTGACCACCTAAATCTTGCTATTGTCCTGTGTTGTGTTATCCAGTGCTGTGCTTTATTCTGAGTTTTGTATTACATTTATAATGTCCAAAACAGTTATCCAAATTCAAACTACTAATGTATTTCCTAATTTATTTTCCTCAGTTAAGAAAGATGTCCCCCCATCTGCAGTTACCAGATCGGTCTATGGAATCATGGGAACAATTCGTCTGGTGGCAGGTAGGTGATTTTAGAATTGGGGGAAATATTTAAAGTTTCAATTGCCTTGAACAGTAATTCTGGCATTGCTTTCATTTATTGATGCTGCAGACCTTCAATTATCACTATTGTGAAGCCAAACTTACTATCTTCAGATTCTTGAGGAACTAGAACAATGCATTGAGTTTCTATTACATGTGTGATATTCTCGCTTTTCAGAGAAAGCAAGAACCTGTACATAGAAAGTGCCTTTTCGTGACATCTCTTGGGAGCTAATGAAATGACGTTAAAAGTGTTATCACTTGCAATGTGGCAAGCAGTTTATGCCCGACTGGTTCCCTCAAATGGCCATTCAATAACAATTAGATCTCCTGTCTGTGGTAATGAAGATGCAAGAGACTACAGATGCTGAATATCTGGAGCAACAAACAATCTGCTGGAGGAGCACAGCAGGTCGGGCAGCGTCTGTGGGAGGAAAGGAAGGAAAGAAATTGTCGATGTTTCTGGTTGAGACCCTGTATTAGAACTGAGAGGGAAGATAGCCGGTATAAAGAGGAAAGTGGCAGTGGTGAAATGAGGGGCAGTAGGTGATTGTTGGATCGAGGTGGCTTGATGGGCAGATGGAACCAGGTTGAGGGGGGAGCGCATGGTGAAGGTGGAAACACTTAGCTCGCTGTCCTTTCCTCTCGCTCTCCTTCTGAGCTACCCTGGTCCTCTCTCATACATGTGCACACACTCCCTTGTTTATCTCCAATTACCCAGCTTCCTTCCCAATCCCACCTACTCCATCTGATCATTACCCATGCATACCTCACACTGGGTGCCCTCACCCTACTTTTCCATCTGTCCACCCTACCTCCCTTATTTTGTTTCTTTCTTCACCTTCCTTTCCTGTCAGATTCCATCATCTGCAGTGCTTTATCTCCACCTATTGCCTCACAGGATTGGTTGCTATTTTCACCCTTCCCTCCCCTGCATGACTCCATCTGCCTATCACTTCTTCTTCATCTTCATCTACCAATTGCTTGCCAGCTCTTGGCCCACTCTTCCACCTCATCTCTTTATACATGTTATCTCCCCTCTACTCTTTCAGTTCAGATGAAGTGTTCCGACCGTGTCTATTTCCTTCCACAGATGCTGCCTGCCACACTGAGTTTCTCCAGCTGATTGTTTGGTGCTCCAGATTCAGCATCTGCAGTCTCTTGTGTGTCAAGTTTTTGCAAAATCTGCATGGGTGACAACTCTTGTGGGTGGGTTTTAACCATCCATCTGGAGAAGCCTGGAGTTATTGAGTCTTTTGGCCTAGTCTTTAGAAATGTGAAGAATCCTAAAGTTGATCCGATTCTGTTGTGTTCAATACTGTACCATCTTTTTCACTCTTCCCACAGGCATGTACCTTATTGTCATTACCAAAAAACAGAAGGTAGGAGAGTTGTTCAGTCATTCTGTCTGGAAAGCAACAGACTTCAACATCATTTCCTACAAGAAGACAGTGCTTCACCTAACTGAGATGCAGGTAATGAATATAATAATCAAAAAGCAAAAACTGTAGATCAGAAATAGAAATACTCAACAGGTCCAAAAGCATCTGTGGATAGTGAAAAGGTTGAAGTTTCAGGTCAGTAATCTATCAGAAATTGTATTTGATGGATGGTATTGAAAACTACAGTAGATTCTTTATATCAAAATGAGTTTCATGTGTCATTCCAATTATTAATTTCTAATAAGCATGGCGTATTATTTGAAATGTCCTGATTTATTGAATCTTACATCTTCCTGTTTGTCTCATTTCAACATGATTTTGTAATGCCAGTGTTCATTTTGTTATTCATTCCATCCAGGAGTTAGTTGATGTGAGAATGCATTATTTTATATTTATTCTTAAATGGCATGTAGGTTTTGCAAGCAAGTCTATTATTAATTACTCTTGAGGATTTGGTAATGAGCAGCTCCCTTGAGCCAATGTAGTGAAGGATAGGTCGTGCCTTAGAACACAACTTTTAGGTGATGTTAGCTGTTTCCATGCATTTGCTATCCATGGCCTTTTGGCTGGTAAAGATCACAATTTTGGGACTGCTATTGATTAAGCCTTGGAAATTCTGTGGTAGTGCATTTTTATGTATCAAACAGGCTCACTCACTTTATATAGACATAAAATGCTGGAGTAACTCAGTGGGTCAGGCAGCAACTCTGGCAGGCAGCATCTTTTTTCCAGTGATGCTGCCTGACCCTTCTGAGTTACTCCAGAATTTTGTGTCTATCTTGGTGTAAACCAGTTATTTCCTACTCACTAACTTTATTTTCTACATTCTTAGAGCTATGTATCTGTCCTCTTACTGTTAATATTATCACCCTGTTTCAAATCCTAACCACATCCTTTCCCGGACCTTCTCCCTGAACTATAACAACATTTCACTTCCAATTCTTGCTATTGCCAATGTTCCGGTGCTTTTTGGTAGCAGATCCAAGACCATAGCCTTTTAAATTATCACTCATTCCTCACAGCTATTACATCTCCAACAAATGTTTTTGAGCATTATAAGTGGCTTCAAAATAAATTGCCAGTTTCCCAGCACAACAGTTACACAAAAGGTCCATAAAGTTGAGTTTATCGTTATGTGTACCGAGGTACAGTGAAAAGCTTTTTTATTGTGTGCTATCCAGTCGGTGCAAAGACTATACGTGGTTACAATCAAGCCGTGTGCAGGTACAGGTACTGGGCAAAGGGATCAACGTTTAGTGCAAGGTAAAGTCATATTAAACATAGTCCGTGGGTCTCCAATCAGGTAGATGGTAGCTCAGGACCACTTTCTCGTTGGTGATAGGATGGTTCAGTTGCCAGCTGGGAAGAAACTGTCCCTGAATCTAGAGGTATGCATTTTCACACTTCTGTACTTCTTGCCTGATGGGAGAGGGGAGCAGTGCCCAGGGTGAGATTTGTCCTTGCCACAGCAGCGTGAAGTACTGATGGAATCAGTGGAAGGGAGGTTGGTTTGTGTGGTCTGGCCTGCGCCTACCATTCTCTGCAATTTCTTGCGGTCTTGGATGAAGCTATTCCCAAACCATGCTGCGATGCATCCCGATAAAATGGTTTCTACACTGCCTCTATAGAAGTTGAGGGCACGTAAACCTGGGGAAGGAGAGGTGTTGATGTGCTTTCTTGGCCTTTGCTTCGATATGACTAGTGATATTTACTAAGTGGCTAAGTTGCTGGTGATATTTACTTTCTAGGAACTTGAAGCTTTCACCAATCTCTACTTCGGCACCGTCAATATATACGGGGACTTCGCTCCCTGAAGTCAATCACTATCCTCTTTGTCTTGCTGACATCGAGAGAAAGGTTTTTGGCTTGACACCAGGTTACGAGGTTCTCAATACTGTTGTGTTGGTGGGCTAAAGATTATTTTGACCAGCATGAAACGTGAGACTTTGTCAAAAGTCTTGCATAGTCAGAGGGCTATACAGTACGGAAACTGGCCCCATTGTTCAACTTGTCCATGATAATTGATTCATTTAACTGAGCTAGTCCCACTTGCCTGCGCCTGGCCCATATCTCTTGCAATCAAATGAAGTACCTTATCTCATCAAATGATTCACTCGTTGGTTAGTGACTTTCCCGTATAACCAATCCGTTTTCACCTGATTATTCTGTACCTTCTAAACCAAGGTTTGTACTATTTCTTCAAGTGGATTCTAATAATTTATCCGCTATTGAAGTTAAGCTAACAGGCCTGTAGTTAGTTTAACATATTCCAGCCAGCAAAATTAACCACGGGATGAAAATAGGCTCCTGGGGCAAACTACCCGACCATCAGGGTGGACTCAGACAATGGGATCTTGATAACACCCTGATTTGTTCCAGGAATCCTGGAGTGATGCTAGGTTTGGGCATCCTGTAACTGGGCTACTTCAATGCTAACCGGGAGCTTTCTTTGTGCTGCAAACTTAATTTTAACCACTTGTAATTGCGAGGTTTGTCTGAGGGCAATTTGTTTGGCTACATAATAAGCTGATCTATTTCCCTTTGATACATCATCATCCGATGACGTATGAGCCTCGCATTTAATAACTGCGATTTGCTGTGGCTATTGGATAGTATCCAGTAAATTTAAGACCAGTTTATCCTGTTTAATAGTCCTTCCTGTTGATGTGATGTGTTTTTCCATAACTGCCCAAAGTCATTACCACCCCAAACGCATAGCGAGAATCTGCACTTTTATCTTTTGCCAATATGCAGGCACGAGTCATACAGGCATACAGCTCAGCTGCCTGAGCAGACGTTCCGGATGATAAAGCATATGCCTCCAGCACTTGATGTGGCGTGACCACCACATATCCTGCTAATAATCTGCCATTGCTAGCTCGGTGTGAAGAGCCATCAGTAAATAGGACCCGGTCAGGATTATCAATTGGATGACTCTGCTAATGCAGCCGGGGAGTGGCAGTGACTTCTACAAGCAATAGACAATCATGGCCACATCCTTCTTGTGGCAGTGGTACAAAGGTAGCTGAGTTTATAGCGGGTGATCGCTGATAAGTATATTTCGGATGTGATAAAAGGATAACTTCATATCCTGTTCTTCTAGTGGCTGTGAAATGCTGCCTAGCTGCTGAGTTCAGTAATAACATCACGGCATGAGGAACAGTCACTACACACGGGTGATCAAGAACGATGGGGATTGATTTTTCTATCATTGTAGCCGTCGCCACTACAGCTTGCAAACAGGCTGGCATGCCATTTACTACAGCTGGTAAAGCCACGGAATAATAGGCTACCGATCTTTTTCCCCCTCCATGTTCTTGAGCCAGGACCCCAGTCGCAAACCCCTATGATTCATTTACATAGTTGAAAGGGCTTTTCACAGTTTGGTGATCCCAGTGCCGGTGCAGTAACCATAGCGTTCTTTAGATCTCTAAATGCTTGGTCTCATTCTGCAGTCCATTCTACTCTGGAGGGCTCAGTTGATACTGTTTTAAACATGGCAATGCAGCACCCTTTTTTAAAGTCACTTTATGTTCAGGGGCTGATCGCACTCGCCCCACATGATTCCTATGCTTTGCCCATAGTCCAGAGAGTACTTGGACCAGAGCCAATGGTAATCTTGGCAGATCCTCAGTAGGTGGCTGTTGCTTTTCAAAAATAGTGTCCCATTCCTTTCTGACCCATGTGATCTTTCCTTCTGTGTTATTAAATAAGTCAATTTGGATCTCTCCTTTTGCCATTGGCAACTTTAAAACATGAATTGACTGTTAGTCTTTCAGCTATTTTTTATTATTTCTCCTATTTCCTTCGCTGTTGCTGGAAGTTTAGTCGCTACGGTCAAGTCTGACTCAGAAGTGTCACCCATTTCAAATCGATCCCTTTGGTTTTGAGAGAGGTGGACCATTATTCCTAATCCCGGGACCCCAAAAAACAAATAAGGGGTCACTGTTAATTGTTTGAGTTTATTCAACCAAGAGGAGACTTTTTCCTGGTATCCGGGTTTAGGGAGGTGCGTATATAATGCAGTGCAATACGTTCGCTTATGTTCTTGGCTGGTTTCATCAAGATACTGTAAATACTGGCCTTTTGAATCCTGCACTCTTTGCAGAGCACAATGGATTTGATTGACCAATTGACTGTACGGATTGCTACTCAATTGCCAACAATATAGGGTGGGCATCCTCCTTTATTAAATTTAGCAATTGATGTGTCTGCATTTGAGGGAGTTCCATAAACATGCCGTCTACATTAGTGTAATATTGCTCCCAGTTTGCACAGGGCCTGTCTTCCCAGTAACGGGAGTGGGGCTGTTCTAGAGATTATAAAAGTATCAGTAAGTGGCGTGCCATTTACCTGAATACAAGTGGGTTCTGATAAAGGTTCTTATCATGGGGACACCAGCAACCCAAATAATATTAATATTTGACTGACTTGTGGGGATGTCCATGGAGGGGGGCACAGATGACATAGTAGCCAACTTATAAGCTTGAGCCAGTCGGGGCATCAAACAATTTACTAAAGTTTGAACAGCCAGAGGCCCATTTTCAGTTAAGGGCACTCAGCCATATTCCTCCCACTTAAATTGGGCTATAAAATCTGGGATCGTCTTGTCTTTGTGTTGCAAACATCGCACCACTTCCCCGATGTCACTATGTTTTCTCGCTGCCCTCATTATAACCTCCTTTCCTCTGTGGGCCAACCAATGAGTGAGGGACTCATTTCCCTGAGCTTGCTGATCATCATTTCCTCTCCAATCTCCATTTTCTCCAGGAGAAACTGCAAACCCATCTTTTAGGGTAGCCCATGAGGTTCCATATGCACTTTTCAGCAGCATCTGCACACACCCCTGGGAGGGAGCTATAAATACTACACATCTGATTTAACCAATTATGAAATGCATTGGGCTTTCTTACGGTATATGGAACTTCTGCAACCATGGCTCTAGCTGCAGCTGGGGTCCAGGGTTTCAACACGTAGACTTCTCCTATCATAATACGAGGGGACTGTATCAGTGACTCGGGCTTAGACGCTTCCTCAATATTCATCATCTGGAGCTTTGTTTGTTCATCTTTTTTAATTTAGTTTAGGTTAGAGATACAGAGCGGAAACAGGCCCTTGTATCAGGTCCCCTCTCAATGGTACTCTCTGCTTCTGCTAGACGCCGAAGGAGCTGTGGCTTATCCACCAATGACGCCAGAGGTAGAAACAGCCTCAGCACCTGACGGGGCAGCGACCTGTTGTCCTTCCATATACGCCGGGTTATACGGAGGTTGTTGCTGGCGTAATGCAGCCGCCTTCATCAACAGATCATCAAATTCATCCTCTACCGGGGATGCCTTTTCTACAGGGAGTCGGGGATATATTGCTGCCACTTGCTTTGGTATTATAGGCACAGGTCCCTCATTTCCCTCTTTCTGCTTAACACCTTTCTCCTCCTCTGTGGGCTGGTGTCTTTTCTCCATCCCCGCCCATTTCCTTATTGTTTCCATCAATTTTTAAGTTATACACAGCACTCCAACTATAACTAATAACACCACCACAAATATTAATTGTGCTCCCCTCTTGCCAAACCATTTATTTTTTTAAAGATAAGTAGGACAGAGATAGCTTATAACTTCCCCCACCCGGCCAATCTCCTCTCCCCACCCCCCCCCCTCCTCTTCCCCCCCCCCCCCCCCATCTCCCCCCCCCTCCTCCACCCCCCCCCTCCTCACCCCCCCTCCTCTCCCCCCCCATCCACTCCCCCCCTCCTCTCCCCCCCCCCCCTCGTCTCCCCCCCCCCTCGTCTCCCCCCCCCCTCCTTCTCCCCCCTCCTCTCCCCTCCCCTCCTCTCCCCCCCCTCCTCTCCCCCCTCGCTCTCCCCCCCCCCTCCTGCTCACCCCCTCCTCCGCCCCTCCTCTCTCCCCCCCTCCTCATCTCCCCCCCTCCTCTCCCCCCCCTCCTCTCCCACCCCCTCCTCTCCCCCCCCCTCCTCTCGCCCCCGCCCTCCTCTCCCCCCCCTCCTCTCTCCCCCCCCCTCCTCTCCCCCCCCCCCTCCTCTCTCCCCCCCCCCCCCTCCTCTCTTCCCCCCCCCCCCCTCCTCTCCCCCCGTAAACATAATACAGAACAGGAGATAAAAGTTCAGTGTGTCTATATACCATAGACCAAATATATACACAATAAATAAACAGATAAAGTGCAATAGGCTGTTATTGTTCAGAGTTTGGTGGTGGACCCTCCACCACCTCCAGTTTAAATTCCATTTGGAGTATTTTTGGAGGACCAGGAAACCAAGAAGCAAGAGTTACTCCAGGGAGTTACTCCAGCTCCAGGGAGTGATTCTGCGTTGGTTTTCAGCGGCCGCGGCGAGGCAACGACCGAACAGCAATGGCGGCCAGATCTCCCACAATGCAAAGGGAGGGAGAAAGTGCCTGGCGCCGACCAGTTGCCGTGGCAGTGCACATGTGCAGGGCAGCTGATGATGTGCTGGCCGTGGGTGCGCATTTGCAGGGGGAGGATGTGCAAGGCGGCCGGCTGTGCCGGCGGATGAGTAGCGAGCGGAGACCCGGCGGCCCAGACACTGATGGCGGGCGGAGACGGAGAGTGACAGAGAGAGAGAGAGATAGAGAGGGGGGTCCGCTCAGAGTTGAACGGCAGGTGCTTGCCAAGCCGGGCAAAATGACACAACTATTAGGTTCCCCAGCGGGACTTTAGGTTGCCATTGGCACTCGGGCAACTGTTAACTTCGAGCCCTGGTATATATATATTGTACTTAAAAAAAAAAAAAAGAACTATTAATACAAAAGACTTATTCACTGGTTTGCACTTAGTATCTGCACTGTAATGTTTGAAAAGGTTTATTAGAAAATGTTGCTTATTTATTCTTATTCAACAGATGCTGGATAACAAGACTTTCTTGGCGATGCTTAATAATGTACTTAATACTGATGGATTTTACTTCTCTGCAACCTGTGACCTGACTCATACTTTGCAGCGCTTGGCTAACACCAGTCCAGAGTTTCAAGAGATGACTCTACTTGAAAGGGTAAGGTTGACTCGGGGAAATACAATGAAGAACAGGAAGCCATATTGTGATTCTCCTTCAGGTTCACCAGAATGATTAGAAGTCTACTTTATACGCTGTTGCTGCGGCAGTAAGTTTGGCTATTGCGTACAAAATATTAATTCTGGATGTTTTTGAAAATCTCATGTTAATATTAAGCAACATAATTAATTTTCAAAACAAAATTGGATTTTATATTTTAGAACTTTTTTTCATATCACCAAATTTCATAATTTTGTATTGTCTTATTGGACATCTTGCAAGTTAATTTTCACAACATTTTCTTTGCCTTGGTGTTGACTATTCCATTTTGAGCACGAGTTACAAGGTCCTAAGTAAAGTAGTTTTTAGGATTCAGTGCACAGAAATCAAAAGATACGACAATCGGCAAGATTAGTTCTGAACTAAACTTCAGCCCAAAGTTACCCATAATAATGCCAAGTACAAAATCTGAAAATTAGTTCTGATCACTATATGCATCTGAAGATTTGTTTAAACGAGTGTAGTTCACAATTCAGTACCCATGAAAACTTAAAAAGTAACTGCAGGAATCCAACTTTAAGACAGGGTTCTGCATTAACGAGGCATCTGAACAAATCAAGAATAGTCTAGACTGCTTGAGAATACAGGAGCAGTTTGACAATATTGCTTTGCTTGTTTGTGTGCCAGTTTTATATTGACATGAACACAAACAAGAAAAAAGCATCCCACTATGCTTGTGTGTTGGTTGGCATTATGCAGCTGAATTTGTTCCCTGTAATGCTGGTTGATGTCTTCAAGTAATGTTGGTTTTAAATATTTTCTCTAAGCACAAGTTATTCTGCATTTGATTTATCGGGCAAAATAAACCTGTTATATTGTGTTAGTTGTATGTTTCAGTCTGCACGACCAAGCTGCATTCCTTTAATCACATGGTGTCAGTGGCATGGATATGTTTATCACAACACCTTTATTCTCATAGGCAGATCAGCGCTTTGTATGGAATGGTTACCTCCTGCGGGAATTTGCTGCACAACCAGAGGTGAGTTCTGTGGCAAGGTGAGAAAGGAGAATGGGTCATTCATTGCTGATGGCCAAGGCCAAATCAGTTTACTTTCACATTGATTCATTGTAAACAAAATTACTTGATAACATGCTGTTTGTCTCTGCAATCTTGACCTAAATAATAAACAGAACTGTGATGAAATGTATTGATTGTTATGTAATACTGTTTTGCAAATGAAACTGGGGTCGAGAATGATTTGCTCTTCTCCAGTTCTGTGGGTTCTGAGGTCGCTACAGGAGGTGCCTGATAGAGAAGGTACGTGGATTCCTTTTGGTTTCACTGAGCTTTTGTGTGATGTCAAAATGAATCTATTCTTAGTGCCATCTAAGCTGGCGATTCTCTGCTTTGAGTGGTCCGACAGGGTCATGAGTTCATAAGTCATAGGAGCAGAATGTCTCAGCAAAGGACAGGGATCACTGCCAGCTGATTGATAATGAGATTTGGGCTGCATTTGAGGTCTTGATCTTCAAGCACCCTTTTCTTTTAATGACAATATATGGTGCTAATTCACTGAAATCAGTGGTGAATTTTATCACGACCTCGTTGAGAGACATATGTATATGTGATCCCGTTTTCCAGACTTTTGTCAAAGGGTGGTGTTGTACAGCAGGTGTAAGTTGTGTGAAAACCTTTGTTTTACTAATATTTTATGCAAGTCAACTCGTGTGTGTGCTTTAGTGAAGAGTTGATGATGATTTGGAGCTCAGCTTCTGAATGTGCCCGTGTGCAAGTATTTGCAATCTGCAACTCGATGACTCAACAGCGTATATTGAACTGTTTCCCAGTTGTCCGGCAAATTATTGATAAAGTTAAAGAATCCACATATGTGCTGGGTATCAGTGAGTTGTCAGGATACCTGCACTCTTTCTGCCCACCAGCTGTTTTTTGTGTCACTAAGAAGAAGGTGTGTGAGAAGTTGAAAGGTTTGAAGGTGGATAAATCAACTGGAGCAGATGGACTACACCCCAGGGTTCTGAAAGAGATGGCTTAAGAGATTGTGGGGGCATTAGTAGCCATCTTTCAAGAATCACTAGGGCCAAGAATGGTTCCAGTGGACTGGAAAGTTACAAATGTTACTCCGCTGTTCAAGAAGGGAGCGTGGCAAAAGAGGGGAAACTATCGGCCAATTAGTCTGACTTACAATACAATATTTATTACATGTCATTTGAACCTCAGTGAGGCTCAAACGAAACTCCGTTTCCACAGCCATACAAACAAAGACAATTCCTACAAGACATACAAACAATTCAATTTACACAAACATCCATCACAGTGAATCTCCTCACTGTGATGGAAGGCAAAGTCTTTTCTCTCCCCTGCACCATTTCTCTCCCGATGTCGAAGCCCCAGGCGGGCGATGGAAAGTCCCACGGCCATTTAAGGTCGCGCCGGGCGATTTACGGCCCCGCTCCAGGCCCAAAAGTCCCAAAGTTAGAGCCCCAGGCGGGCGCTGGACTGTCCCGCGGCCATTAAAGCCGCGCCGGGCGATGTACGGCCCCACTAAGGGTCGTTCCAACCCCGCGACACGGGCTGGAGAAGTTGCGTTGCAGGAGCTCCGAAAAGCGGTCTCCACCGGACCCTGCGAGCTCCCGATGTCCTAGTCCACCGGTCTGCAGCTGGAGCCTCCGAGCTCCAGAGTCGGGCCGCAGCAGCGAGCCACCACTGCTCCCCACGCTCCGAGGCCGGCCAGCTCCACGATGGTGAGTTCGCAGCTCCGCAGGCTCCGCGACTTCAGTGGTTGGTAAGATTTTGGAGTCTATTATAAAGGATGAGGTGTGCAAGTACTTAGAAGCACATAATAATGAGGCAGCTAGGAGTCAAGCTTGATGGATCATGTAGTCAGACTGGAGAATATGATTGATCCAGATGGGTTTTGCAACAATCTGGTTGCTACCTTGAGTATGAGCTTTTTATTTCAGTTTTAATTATTTAAACTTAAATTTTCAAATGATGGTATCATATTCATAATGCTGATAGGTTATATCGAGTTACAAGGTATTAATAGTTGATTGATTCATTTGTTCTTTCCCGAACAGCTTCACAGATTTGCTGTGCCGGTAATTCATGGCTGTATCCTTTAACAAACTAGAAATGGAGTGACAGCAATAGCCACTGCTAGTTGCTAAGGTTTATCTAAGTGGCGATGAAACATTATTAAGCAAACCATGAAGTGTTGGAATAATTCAGTGGGTCAGGCAGCGTCCGTGGAGGAAATGGATGCTCAAGATTTTGGGTCGGGACACTTCTTCAGACTGTGTTTTTTTTTAAAATATTTTATTTTATTAGAAGTAAGTACAGTCATATGGCACCAAAGTGCCTAATATATATTTTCATAATACATTTTATGTACAACTTCTTTTTTTTTTTTTTACATTGAAAAAAGATTAGAATAAGAAAAATAAGTTAGATAGTAAAGGATAGAAAGATGTGAAATATATAGTGTGTGGAAAAAGAAAACGAGTAAATGAAGAAAGTTGAGAGAGAAAATAGAGAAAATAAAATAAAATAAAATTAGAAAAGGAGATCATTATTTATAATCTTGACCAACCCTCGTCCAGTCCTGAAACAGTTATTTTTTACAATTGTGTTGCACCATATGATTCCAAAAAAACGACGAATGGAGACCAACTCGTTATGAATTGGTCTGATTTATCCATTAGGAGGAATCGCATTTCCTCAAGATGAGCGGTGTCCAACATACTTGCAATCCACATTTTAAGCGTTGGTATTGATGTACCCTTCCAAAATTTAAGAATTAATTTTTTTGCTATTATTAAACCATAGTTAAGGAATAGATTTTGAGATGTGTTCAATTTATTCCCATCTTCCATTACGCCAAATATAATCATTTCAGTATTAGGTTCCATTCTTGTCTTGAACAATTTTGTAAATATTTCAAAAATATCATTCCAAAATCTATAAAGTTTTATGCAGGAAACTAAGGAGTGTGTTATAGTTGCCTTTTGGGCTAGACATTTATCACAAGTGGCGGATATATTTGGATAAAATTTGTTCAATCTTGTTTTTGAATAATATAATCTATGTACAATTTTAAATTGAATTAGATTATGTCTTACATTAATTGAACATTTGTGAATATATATCAGGTATTTTTCCCATTTAACCTTCGTAATTTTTATCATTAGTTCCCGTTCCCACTCTTCTCTAAGTACCTCTATCGATGGTAGGTCTATATTTAGAATACTATTATATAAATATGATATTAATTTTTGTGAGTCAGCTTCAATATTCATTGCTTCTTCCAATAAGTCAGGAGTTACTTTTTGATATCCTTGTATATATTTTTTCACGAAATCGCAAATCTGAAGATATTTAAAATATTGGTTGTCAGACTGTGTTAATGATGAGTTTAAAAAAAATACAGGAACAAGATTGCCTTGCTACAATTATATAGGACGTTGGTGAGACCACACCCAGCTTATTGTGTGGGGTTTGGCCACTACCTCGAAGGATATTCAAGCCATAGAAGGAGTGCTGAAATGTCCAGACGTATTACTGAAATAGCAGGACTTTCATATGAGGTTGATTGTACCTCTTTTCACTGCTTTTCACTGTGCCTCGGTACACGTGACAATAAACAAAACTGTAACTGATTGATATGGCCCATAAAGGCACAGCAGTTAAAATTGCTGTGTTACAGCTCCAAGGACCCAGGTTCAATTCCTACGTCAGAACTATCTGTGGGGTTTGAACGTTCTTCCCATGAACACGTATGTTTCCGCCAAGTGCTCCGGTTTCCTTCAAGACCCTAAAAATATGCTGATAGGTTAACTGAACACTGTAAATTACTCCATAGTATAGGTAAGCGGGCAAAATGAACCAAAATGGTAGATGATTAACGTAAGAGAGAATAAGCTGTAGGGCTACAGGATAAAGTGATTAGGCCCAATGGAATTTGCTCTTCTGAGGGCTGGCCTGGTCCTGATAGCCCAAGTTTCCTTCTGTGTTGTAATAATTAAGGAAGAATGAGAGGGGATAACATTGAAACGTACAATATTTGATAAGACTGGGTAAACTGGGTACAGGGAACGTATAAAGCGGATAACCCTTGCTTATATTGAATGTCAGAACAGGCCTGAAAGGGCCCTATGGTTTCCTCTACTTTTATTCATTGTCTGGAAAAGCGATGGAGGCAGAAACATCATCACATTTAACGTGAATTGTTGACCACTTGATTTAACATAACATCCAGATCTGTGGACAGGGAGATGGGAAGTAGGGCTAGGTGGGATAGGTCAATTTTTCATCATCAAATCCTTGATTGAAAGACATTAAAAAAAAGAATAGCCTTGAATAATTGTACAAATGACTATTTAAAATTGTGACAGTTGTAATTCAGTTACAATTTGTAATACAGTTGCAGTTCTATGTGGAATGAAGGAACAAACTAGTCATCTCCATAACACTCTTTAAATCCAAAATAAAGCAGGTCATTACCTCTTAAGTTGAATTCAAAATATTTGTTCTAATAGTCTTAATTTTGAGATATTATTAAGATGTTGATCTTCAGCCACTACTTGCTAACTTTACAGTAATAAAGAGTAGGAAGCTTGAATGATCAGTGGAAATAAATTACATTTAGTGAAAGTTTAAAGATAATTGCAAAAATGAGAAACTCCCAGATAAGAATAAGAAAACAACAAGAAAACATTGCTGGGTTTTCCATGACTACTCGCAGTACCAATTGACTTAAAATGATCAGGGGTGTTTGTTTATTCTAGCTATCATGTATATTTGCACAATGTCTTTAACAGCCAGTAAAGCTTTATAGTGGAGAAAGCATATCTGAGCTATGGGTTTGTCAATCTTTTTTAAAACTAGAGAAAGGAGGAAAAGAAGGTTTAGTAGTCCCATGGAAATGAATAGCTTCAAACCATTCATGGTAATAACGTGAAGAAGGTCTCCACCCAAAATGTCACCCATTCCTGCTCTCCAGAGATGCTGCCTGTCCTGTTGAGTTACTCCAGCTTTATGTGTCCATCTTCGGTTTAAATCAGCATCTGAGTTCCTTCCTACACGTATTAATAATGTGATAGATCCTCATTTTACCAACTCCTGTCAATCTAATAATATGGTGATACCTATAAAGTATTAACATTGGTGGGTCCTGGCATCTACAGTGCCCACCACGATGTTTGGGACAAAGACCCATCATTTATTTATTTACCTCTCTACTCCACAATTTGCGATTTGTAATAGAAAAAAATCACATGTGGTTAAAGTGCACATTGTCAGATTTTAATAAAGGGTATTTTTATACATTTTGGTTTCACCATGTTAAATTATAGCAGCCCCCCCCCCCCCCATGTTGTATCTGCAGCAGTGCAATTGTTGGATATATTAGTTGTGGTAGGTAAAATGGAAATTAGATTTTCAATAAATTGATGAATATGTTGTTCATAACAATACTAAATCATAACAGCGCAACTTCTAAAGCTCTTTATCATTAAAGTTAATTCGCATGCTATATATTACTCAGGAGATTTAATGTATTTACCAACATTTAAAAAAAGAATAGATTTATTTTTAATATATTTTAAATGAATTATGAATACTGGAGCATCCCAATGACAGTCCAAAATACTAAACTGATACTCCAAAATAAAACTTGTGCCAAAGAAATCAAGAAGTGTCTGTTTAAATTTCAGGCACTTAAGCTTTTTCCTTTTGAGTCGATAACAAAAACTGTATCAGATCAGTTTTGGTGAATATGGCTTTGAGAAATGTATAGATGGAGCATTAAATGGGTGTGGAACATTTGTCCTTGCATTTTGTACTTCATACCATCTCCTAGCCTGATATCTGTTTCCAGTTGGACACCTGAAAGAGATCTGGCTCATTTCCTAAGATTCAGTGGCCCTATTCAGTGCCTCGTCACCACTTCAAACCATCCTATTTTTAGACAACGTAGCTTTGTCCCAATCTCTTTTCATTTTGTTTGGTGATAGGCCATTTGCAGGATCCCACTTGCTTCACAGTTGAAAACCACAAAAAACTGTTCTTGATGTTTTTCTTTAAACTATCTTGCATTGGCTATGGAGTTGATATCTTTGAATGTATTTGTGCAATGTTTTATCATGCTGATGTAAATCCTAATAATGGAAATGTTACTGTGCTTTAATTTAAACATCCTTAACCATTCATATTTTATCTCAGTCATTATTGTGAAACATTGTAACATAAATGGAAAATATTTTGACTGGACAGTTCTCTCCAGAAGGAGTTGTTTCAGGGCTGGAGTTCGATATTACGTTCGAGGTAAGTGGATAGATTGTGTTCTTAACCAGTTAGCTAGTGACTTTCTGCTTTAGATCTATTAAGGTTAACACTGCAGCTTGATTAGTTTTTAAATTTTGGTTACTGAGAGGGGAAAATAGTCATGTTGCCTAGATGCAGAGAAAAACAACGTTGATCTCTTGATTTTAAATCATTGCATTTTAACGAATGTCCAGAGAAATTGGGTGTCTTGCCTCAGTAAAGACCTGGATCATCTACAATTTGTCTATTGCCACAACAGTGCAACAGCAAATGACATTTCATTGGCTTTCCACTTTTCTCTGGACCATCTGAACATATACATCAGGCTGCTGTTCATTGACATTCAACACAATCATTCCCTCCAAGCTTATCACCAAGTTCCATGACCTGGACTTTGGTAACTAGATCCTTGATTTCCTCGTCGGCGGACCTAATCCGTGTGCATCTTGAACAACAACAACTCATTGAAATCTACACAGGTGCACCTCAGGCCTCATGCTTAGCCCCCTGCATTACTCTCTTCACATCCCTGATTGTGCGGCTGGGCACAGCTCCAAAAGCATCCACTAATTCACCGACAACATCACTGTTGGCCGAATCATGGATGATGAGTCAGTGCACAGGAGAGATATAGAACTCCTGGCTGAGTAGTGCCGCAACAACAACCTCACTCAATTTTAGCAAAATCAAGGAACTAATCATTGACTTGAGAAAGGGGAAGTTAGAAGATGATGCACCAGTTTTCATTGGGTCAGCGGTGAAGGGAGAGAACAGCTTCAAATTCCTGGGTGTCAACCTCCTGGATGACCCGTCCAGGGCCCAACACACAGATATAGTCATGATGAAGGCACACCAGTGCCCCTGCTATCTTAAATGTTTAAAGAGATTTGGCATGCCACTGAATATACTAACAAACCTTCACAGATGCACTGTAGAAAGTATCTTAACTGGTTGCATCATGGCTAGTATGACCTCCAATGCACAGGAGCACAAGAGGCTGTAGAGAGTGGTGGACTCAGTACAATCTATCACGGGCGCAGTACTCCTTAGGATCAAAAACATGTACGTGAGGTGCTGCATCAAAAAAGCAACATCAATCATCAAGGATCTTGACCATCTGGGCCATGCCCTTTCTCTCTGCAACAATGGGCACAAGGTACAGAAATCTTAAGCCCCATCCCACAAAGTGCAGGAACATCTACTTCCCTACAACCATCGGGTTCTTGAATCGACTGGATAATCCTAATTCTACCTCCGCAACGGGGCATTACAGACCAATTCATGCATTACCATGGAATTATTTTTTCAGATTGTGTTTTTGCACTAAAGTATTATTCAGTCTTTTTCTTTTCACTGCGTTGTTTTCTGTGTTGTCTGAGTCCATGTGCCTCTGATGCTGCTGGAAGCAAGATTTTCATTGTACCTGTACCTCACTATTTCTGCACATGATAATAAAAGTAACTTGTCTGTAGCCCAAATGAAATAGACTAAGGAAGCATCTTTCAGTAACTTAGAAGATATTGGGTAATAAAAGATTGAAGCATTATGTAAAAGTAGAACTATGCAGTTGAAACGGGCTCCTATGGTAAAGCTGGTAAAGGCTAATTTAAATCTGATGCCGAAAAAAGAAAGAGTAACCACTTCTTAAAATATTCCTATGGGTAGAATTACAAAATTAAACAATTCATTGGGGCTGGGTGAAGTAATAAGAATCCAATAGGTATTTCAAAAGTAGTGGTAGTTAATTTTAATTGTAGCACATTGTTATATTTGGTTTGTGTATTGTTTACCTGTTTCGTTAAGTCAAGGTGCACCATATGACCTCCCTTTTGAAGATTTTAAGTGATGCATAAATGATGTAAAGTGTTGAAAGAGCCTGGTGCTATGCCACATTTGGATAGGATATAGGTTTCAATCAGTTAGTTATCAAATAACTGCCAGCATTTAATTTGTAGACTTGCGGATTGGATGTTTTTGGAGTAAATGCTGGAAAATTGTAAGGCATTGCAGAAAATACAATTTAGTGGTTGAGACTTGTGCATGCAAGTTATAAATTTAGTTCAAAAACACAGCTATAGATTACCTAGAATTTTTTTTAAATTGTAAGCTTCATCTTTATTTTCTTTTATCAGGTATCGACTCAGAGGGGCATGCCGCAAACTTTGTGGAGACTGAGCAAATTGTTCAGTACAATGGCTATAAAGCGTCGTTTGTGCAAGTGAGTGATTTCCACTGTATTCTGCTAGTTAACTTGTATTTCAACAGCATCTGTGAATGATAAACATCCCGTTGCACTTCCCAAATGGAACTGAACATAAAATGAATGATGAAGCTTGACTAAGGTGATTAGAATGGATACCAAAGATCTTGTTGAAAGGCCAACATTTGGAAGGGCAAGGTAACCGCGAGTGGGAGGTTTGAGATATTGCAGGCACTGTCATAGATAGCAGGACAACTTGCAAATACAGGCCATCTTTTAAAAATGAAAACCTTCTACTCACAAATATATAATCAAACAATATTAGCACTATCGTCGAAGGAGATTTGAAAACAAATGAATAACAGTTATAAAAGAAATGGGTTTTACCAATGTATAAAGAAGGTTGTAAGGACAATTTTGAAGATTATGGCCGAGAGCGCCACTTGGTGGGTGATGGTAGTTGGTGAAAACAAGGCCACCATGTGGAGGGATGAGATAGAGTGTGTGACTGAAGAAGGTTATAGAGGTGATAGGGTTGCAACCATGAAGGGTACGAAACACAAGGATGAGTATTTAAGCATTAAATGTGTTGGGACTGGGATTCAATGTAGGTGAGAGCATAAAGCTAATAGATAAGGAAGATTTTGTGCTTAAGTTGGGTACAGTGTGTGGAATTTTATATGACCTATAGTTAGTTAATGTTGTCTAGCTGTATATTAGAATAGTTCTGGAGGTGATAAAAGCATGGAGGATATCGGCAGCAATCAGAAGGGGTGTTCTTGAATGACAAAATATTGCTGTGAGGGTCTTGGACAATTCAGATTCATTTTAGTTTTACAATGTAATGGGTACACTTTTATAACCTAGTGGCCTGAGATGTTGTTCCAGAGGATTATTAAGGTTCAGTAGTTAGGGCATTTCCAATATGTTGCATGATTATTGCAACTTAATAATTTGGTTTCCGATTGGGTGCTGATTGATCAACATTCACTCTTGGTGTGGCACTGACCAAGTGACTCGTATCATCCCATCTCAGCAATTTGGTCCAGGTCTAAGATCCTGTGGAATCGTTCCTTTTTTCTTTTTCTGACCTTTTGCACTTTTGTGATATTTTTGTTTCTTTGTCTCCATTGTAGACAGTTATGCTTTCTGCTGAAATGACTTTAAGCTCTGGAATTCCATCCCTAAAACATCACACTCCTTTTGTTTATGACCTGCTTTTTGATCAGACTTTGGTTCACTTGTCACCAAAATCTCAATATTTCTCTATTTATAATCTCTCCAATGAAGGAACCTTGAATGATTTAATGCATTAAAGCGTGTATATAAATGTAAGCTGTTTAGAGGGGAAAATATTCTCTTCAGGATCTGAATGGAGAACAAGTGAATGGAGACCGAGGAAAGCAACTTCGTGCAAAAATAAAGGCTGCTGTGAAAGGATTATAGAAAAATTAAGGATTAAACCACCTATTTAAATTCTTATTTTAATAGATTGCCTTTTTAACATGTGCATTATGAAGATGATTCTGAAGCTCTCATATAGTGTAAAAGGTAATTCATGTGAACCATTGATGTTAAGTAAATTTATCTTCTGTTTTTAAGACACGAGGGTCGATTCCATTCTTCTGGTCACAGAGACCAAATCTGAGGTACAAACCAAAGCCACAAATCAGTAAATCCATGAACCATGTGAGTATAGTTAAAATATAATTAATTTTCATTAAGCTCTGCCTGCAATGAGCGAGCCGTTCCACTGTGATAACATATTTGCAGTTTACTGTTGTGTGAAATTTCAGGAATGATTAAATATATTTTTAGAGACAGAATTACATTTACTTGGTATCTCAAATTTATTGGTAGCACAAGAGTTTACAACGTTATGTAGTTGCATAAAACTGTTGAAGACGAATGAGAACTGGCTTCTTATAATTAAGATAATCCTTTGTCAGTTCCACATCTATGCTGATAGCACCTGGGCTCAACCCACCACTACCAACCTAGAAAGCTCCACCATTCTAAGTTCCCCTTGAATGCCGCCCACCCCCCACTTTGTGCACACAGTATCAAATCTTTAAATTGAACCAGACTGTTTATAACTGTGCTGCAGTATTTGAGCCGGAGGTACTTTGGACCACATTTCCATGCTATCACCAAAATCACTGCTATTGTCCTACTCATGATAGTTATGGCTTCTGTTAAAACCCTAATTTATTCCTTTGTTAGCTTTGGACATGCAATGCATTTCTGGCCTTCCTCTATGCTTCTTACTACTGTTTTAAAAAAAAAGTCTAATTCCCACCCAAGTCCCATTCACTAATCTCCCACTGTACATGAATTCATGGTCAAACAAAGCCTCCACGGCTTAACTCTTCCAAATCTCCATAGATCTGAACATACTTGTCTTTCGTCTGGAGTTTGAGAAAAATCCACCAGCAAAATCAGCTCATATGATGAGTGCACCTGGCTTTTCACATCCTACTCCCCCACTGGATGTAATATTGAGTGCATCGGCAGAATTCTGTCATGCTGAGCTGAGGAGTCGGATGCCCCTTGTCACTGTATCACAGCTGGCCTGTGTAGTGCAGCCTGTTCATTTGAAACTGCCATTGAATAGATAAATCCATGTAAATGAAGATAAATGGATGCAAATGGTTTATTTTTTATTTTGCTTAATCTTAATGCTTTCAGTTAATTACTGGAAAGTATTTTTAAAGGTGATTTTTAAAGGGGGGGAGGGGGGGAGCTAGTAAGCAGCTGGTACAGCTGTGGCAGAGGGGCTTGGAGTTAGTGCGGATCTGTGGGGCCACAATAAGCATGTAAGGCCAAAGGAATAAATTGGATGGTGAATGCACAGTGCAGGCTGAATCGAGCATAGTCCAGCTTATTTTTTGTCAGCCCTTTAACCCTCTGTATGTAGTTTGATCCCGATCCAGGAATGTAAATATGCTCCCTGAGCTTTTGGGGCCCAAGGATCCAAAAATTCCTTCTAAATTATCCCTACCTCTTTCTGTAATCGAAAATTGCCTCTTTGACCAAGCTCTTGGACATCTGCCCTAATACCTTGTGAGGCTTCGTATCAATTTCTACTTGATATCATTAAATAAAAATGGACATTGTTTTGCATTCGGTGCCAGTTAGTTGTATGTATGATAATAGAGCTTATTTAATTTTAAAATTGCTGAAGTTTTCAAAACGTTGGATTTTGTACTCAGTTACTCAGTTGTTAAGTATTAAAAATAGGGTAAGTGATTTTTTTTTGGCTCAGAAATTGGCATTTTCATCCCTCCAGGAATCTTTGTCTAACATTGCAGTACTTGGGCAGCAAATTGCACTCCATGCGGTAAGTGCAGAAATTTACAGAATGTGTCAGTGTGCTGCATCAAATTCCTTGTCCTATTAACAACCACTACAGTCATAGAGAACAGTTCTAGCGCTTTAGTGCACTATCTAGATTATTGGGATGTTTTATGCCATTGAAAAGTACTCCAAAGCTTTTGGTGCTTTTGATTGGATTTGTTATTAAACAGGATTGTAAACATTGTTTTGTGTTTTTGATTGCAGATGGATGGCTTTCAAAGGCATTTTGATTCCCAGCTTATTAGTTATGGGAAGCAAGTGATAATTAATTTGGTATGTCTTGGCATTTATCAAATATATTTAACACCAAAATTTAACTTTGAAGCAATTCATAAAAACTTTAAAAATATACTTTGTTTTACAGGTTGATCAGAAAGGTCCTGAAAAATCTCTCGAGCAGGTCTTTTCCAAAATGACAGCGAGCCTGGGAAATGGAATGGTTAAGTGCGTATCTATAAATATCATTTTCAGAAATGAGCACTGCCTTGTCTCTGTGCATATATTTTAGAGTTTCCTCCTCCATTTACTGGATTGGAAGAAAGCAGTGATGTGAACAACATTTAAAAACTGCCATTATCACAAAGATAAAACGGGGCCAGCATTTAAATAATAATGCCTCAAAGCATTTTGCACTTAGTTATTTTCAAATGGAGTGAAATTCTGCAGGAAAATATATATTGCAACTGTTTGCAGGTTGGCAGCACTGGAATCATGAGTATTTACCACTTTATTGATGTAGTTGGTGAGACCCTGGTCAGCCCAATGCATGTTACAGCCAATTGTGAAGTATACTCAATGTTGTAAAGAAAACAATGACAGTCAATTCGAGCTGTATAAATTCCCGCAGTTAGCAACAATATCCAACAAATGTTGAGGCATAAACGTTGGCCAGTTGAACACTCCAGCTCTTTGGAGTGGTGCCATGGGAACATAGAAGGGATCTCATATAAAAACATATCTGAAAGATGGCACTTCTGTCAGTACTAGATTTTCTATTAGTTGATCTAGATTTTTGTATCGAGTCTCTGGAGTGAAACTTAAATTGTTGTATCTGAGAGAATCTCTTGAGGCTCGGCCTAAACCTCCCAAAACAAAGTAGCCTAATCCACATCTCCTGATTCAGGCAGAAAATCTTATATTAAAGTTGACTTGCTGCTTGCCACCTGAGATGAACAACAATAGATAGTGCAGATTCAGATTAATTTATTGTCATATACACCAGAGTGCAATGAAACTCCTTGTTTGCGTGAAAACAGTATAGATGGTAATGATAGAAACAACAATCAATACAATGATGAATGCAAAACAGCAGAATTATGCAGATATTGCAGTTCGATCTGAAGCAGTGCAAAAACAAAATACTGAAGTGCAATAATAGAATAACTGAATGAGGTAGCATTAAGAGTTTGTGGCAGCACTTATGGGAAGCGTGTGTGAAAAAGATGACTTGTTCAGGAGTCTGATAGCTTTGAGGAAGAATCAGATTGTAAGACTGGATGTCCAAGCTTTCATGTACTTGTATCTTCCCCCAGGCGGTAGAAGAGGGAAAAGGGAATAGCCAGGGTGGCAGGCATCCATGATAATTCCTCCAGTCTTCCTGATGTAAAAATACCATGAACATGGACTAGTTGGAAGGAAGTGACAAGCCTATGATGAACTGTGCAGGGTTAATCACTTTCTGCATGTTCCGGCCCAGAACAGTTGCATACCATGCTGCGATGCATCGCACCAAAATACTTCATAGAACACATCTGTAGAAGTTGAAAAGATTCCTCATGGACATGCAGAATTCCCTCAGATGCCTAAGAAAGTGATTATGCTGATGCTTTTTCTTGTTCACCGACTAGTGGGAAGAGAGCCGGTTAAGTTGTTGGTGATATGGATGCAAAGGAGCCTAAAGCTGTTGACCATCGATACAGAGGCTCTGTTGATGATGTTCACGCCCCCCCCCACCAATTCCTTTGGTTAATGGCTTTCCTTTCCTCTTGCTGACGTTAAGGACTAGTTTGTTGTTCTGCCACCATAACACCAGGCTCTTGGTCATCTCATCATTGTTGTTAGTCCAACTGACGAGTGGTATTATCGATGAACTTAAAGATTGAATTTGGGCTGTACTTGGCCACACAGTCATGGGTTTGAAGGGAGAAGGGAGTAGAGCATGACCACAACCATGAGATGCACCAGTGTTGAACATCAGAATGGAGGAAATGTTACCAGCAGTTCTAATGGAATGAGGTTTGCATGTCAGCAAGTCGGGACGCCAGTTGCAGATGAAAGCAACAAGGCCAAAGTCGAGAAGTTTAGAGATGAGCTTCTTTGGTATTATGGTGTTAAAGGCTGACCTGTAGATAATGAATAGCATCCTGACATAAATCATTTTATTGTCCAGAATTGAATATAGTGCAAAGTAGATCTATTTTTTCTGTATGCAAATTGCAATGGGTCTAGATATTTTGGGAGTCCAGTGCAGGTGTATGCCATTACCGATCTTTCAAAGCATTTAATTATGGTCGATGTTAGAGCTACTGGGTTAAGGCAGATCACTTTATTTTGAGACTGGAATGATGGAGGTTTCCTTGAATTGCAACATTTTCAAAAAATGAAGTATATTTCAAAGTCCTGAGGTGTACAGGGCACGTTGTAAATATTTGTACTCATTCATTTTCTTTTTATTATGTCTGTTAATATGTTTGGTGTCATATTTGCAGATACTGTGCATTTGATTTCCACAAAGAATGCAGTCGTATGAGATGGGATCGGCTTCAGATCCTTTTGGATCGGGTGGCAGATCAACAGGATGAATTTGGGTAATTGGTTCATGTCTTGTTATTTTTTTTTGCTGTTTGTCATAAACATGAAAGTTAGTTATTTGGTGGTTACATAAAACACTGCTTGTTTCCTTTCATCCTATTGTTGTAAACAATTCCTTTGTTTCTGTTCTATTAACAGTTATTTCTTGGTGGATCCTGAGGGGAAGATGATCTTACAGCAGGATGGAACTTTCAGAACCAATTGCATTGACTGCTTGGATCGAACAAATGTGGTGCAAAGCTTGATAGCACGTCGTTCTATTCAGTCGCAGCTTCAGGTTAGAAGTTCTTTAATAGTAGTGATGATTCAGCATTTTAATGCTTTAAAGCACAGGTACACCAGCAGTTAGAGGTTGCCCTCCAGGCCACACACCAACCTGACTTGGAGTCAATTATAAAAAATGAAATAGCGGCACATTTGAATAGCAGTAACAGGATCGGTCCGAGTCAGCATGGATTTACATGCTTGACTAATCGTCTGAGGATGTAACTAGGAAAATGGACAAGGGAGAGCCAGTGGATGTAGCGTACTTGGACTTTCAGAAAGCCTTTGATAAGGTCCCACATAGGAGATTAGTGGGCAAAATTAGAGCACATGGTATTGGGGGTAGGGTACTGACATGGATAACTGGTTGGCAGACAGGAAACAAAGAGTACGAATTAACGGGTCCCTTTCAGAATGGCAGGCAGTGACTAGTGGGGTACCGCAAGGCTCAGTGCTGGGACCGCAGCTATTTACAATAAACGTTAATGATTTAGATGAAGGGATTCAAAGTAACATTAGCAAATTTGCAGATGACACAAAGCTGGGTGGCAGTTTGAACTGTGAGGAGGATGCTATGTGGATGCAGGGTGACTTGGACAGGTTGGGGGAGTGGGCAGATGCATGGCAGTATAATGTGAATAAATGTGAGGTTATCCACTTTGGTAGCAAAAACTGGAAGGCAGATTATTATCTGAATGGTATCGTTGAGAAGTACAACGAGATCTGGGTGTCCTTGTTCATCAGTCACTGAAAGTAAGCATGCAGGTACAGCAGGCAGTGAAGAAAGCGAATGACATGTTGGCCTTCATAACAAGAGGAGTTGAGTATAGGAGCAAAGAGATCCTTCTGCAGTTGTACAGGGTCCTAGTGAGACCACACCTGGAGTATTGTGTGCAGTATTGGTCTCCAAATTTGTGGAAGGACATTCTTGCCATTGAGGGAGTGCAGCATAGGTTCACGAGGTTAATACCCGGGATGGTGGGACCGTCATATGTTGAAAGAATGGAGTGACTGAGCTTGTATACACTGGAATTTAGGATGAGAGGGGATCTTATTGAAACATAAGATTATTAAGGGATTGGACACGCTAGAGGCAGGTAAACATGTTCCTGATGTTGGGGGAGTCCAGAACTAGGGGCCACAGTTTAAGAATAAGTGGTAAGCCATTTAGAACGGAGATGAGGAAAAGCCTTTTCAGAGAGTTGTGAATCTGTGGAATTCTCTGCCTCAGAAGGCAGTGGAGGCCAATTCTCTGGATGCTTTCAAGAGAGAGTTAGATACAGCTCTTAAAGATAGCGGAGTCAAGGGATATGGGGAGAAGGCAGGAAAGGGGTACTGATTGTGGATGATCAGCGTGATTACAGTGAATGGCGGTGCTGGCTCGAAGCGCCCTGCACCTATTGTCTATTGAAATGTATTGGTGTTCCTTCATTGCTGGGTCAGAATCTTAGATCTCTCTCCCTACCAGTATTGTGGGCATAGTTGCACCTCGAAGTCTGCAGTGGTTCAAAAAAAGCAGCTGACCACCACCTGATTGAAGGTAAAACCAAAGGGAAATTAACCTGACTCAGCCTGTGAAATTCTCATTCCGTGAGATAACACTCAAGCTATGCTTAATTTAAAATAAAATCTTCACTCATTTGTTTAAACTCTAATACCTGTATCTCAATTTCACTTCGGAGGATAGCCCCAGTTCAGAAATCAATTTGGTGAGCCTCTATGGTAATTAATCTATGTGAGGTATATTCCTTCCTTTGCCAGAGACTAATTTTGTACACAGTACTCCAGGTCTGTCCATACTTAGCCTACGATAATGCATCAATATTATCATGCTTTTGCAATAACAAGAATAAACTCAACAGGTAGCATTCAGTTATTAAATTTTTTTTCTTCTATTGGGTCTAGAGGATTGGCGTTCTTCATGTGAGCCAAAGAATTGACGAGCAAGCAGAATTTGAAAAGATTTACAAAAATTGTGAGTTTTTATTTATTTTTCGGGGTTTCTTTGCTGAACTGTTTTTATTTGATACAGCAGACTCTTCCAGATTTGACCCAAAGTGCACCTGAAAGGTTTCACATTTGATTGCTCAGCTCTCTGATTTCATCAGTAGGAACAGAATGATTATTTTTCATACCCCTGGGTGATGGAGGGAGGGAGAGTTATTATTTGTTATTCATTGCATTCTGTTAATTAGCTGTGTGCTTGGATATTGAATGAAAATAAAGTGGAAATGGTTGTGATGCCTCCAAGCCTGCTTGCAAGAACAACATAAATAGTGCCTAATTAAATCTTGACCCAGGAATATCCAAATGGACTGCTTGGTGGAGTTTGTGTCTTTTGAGAGGGAAGGAAAAAACCTTTGGCAAATAATTTTGCTCAGAAGTAAAATCTAGTCTTTTTATGAGCATTTTGAAATTGTCACTTTTGCTAATTAAAGTACTAGAGCTTAGCAATAATTTGATTTATCCACAGCATGGGCAGATAATGCAAACGCATGTGCCAAACAGTACGCGGGAACTGGGGCCTTAAAGACTGACTTCACAAGGTAATTATCTCTGAGATTATGTCTGATTGCTGTGGTTCATTTTTGGATTTTTTCATTCATATTCTTTTGCATGGGATGTGAAACTAGTTGGAAGGCAACTTCAGTTATGATTTGAAGAAAAAGAATCCCACTGAGTGATTTTGATTGCATTCAATGGTTAGGGGAATGACAAGTGGTTTTTGCAATAATTTGTTCTGTATTTTATGGTAACAAGTCAGCGTTATTGAAAAATCTTTGGATAGGGTATTGTGTAGTAAATGCTCAATATGACATTTTCAGTCTGCACAGTAGGAAGAAATGTGTAAATAATCAGTTTAATGTCAGAATGAGTAAGCATTCCAAATATAAGTCTAGTATCCGCATCAGTCCTAGTGATGTGTTTTAAAGCTGGTAAGTGTGTGGTGCTTTTAAAACAGCTAAGCATCCCAAGGTATTTTGTAAGAATTTTATCAAATATCATTTTGGCATAAAAGAGACATTAGGGCAGATGACCAACAGTGTTGTAAAACAAGTATGTTTTAAGGTCCATCTTCAAAGAAGAAAGCGTGCTAGAGAAGAACTTCTTGAATTGAAGGGCAATCTGACAACAGTGCAGTGAATTGTGGCTGTGGCGAGAACTGGAGGAGGTTATTGTGCTATGGAGGAGATTGCAGAAACTGGGACTTGGGCAAGATCAATATCAAGGGCAATTTTAGTAGTCCACATCTACTACCCTCTATCCTATTATCTTTTCTCATTGCTCGTGTATTCTTCCTTTCATTTTTTTGCCTGATGTAAGCATCAAATTTCCTCATCGCTCTATCTTGTTGCCAACTTCTGGGCAAAGAAATGTCGCCTATATTCTCTCTTTGATATTTATTGGATGTCTTCTATTTACACCGCACTTGTTCTGAAATTGACAAAATGTAGTCGCACATTTCCACTTTATCCTGTGGAACCACACTGGATTCACTGAGATAATCAAAATAACCAGACATTTCCAGAATGGCTGTGGATGGGGCAAAATGAATTATTATTGGTTTCAGGGCTTTGGATGGTTCATCCCATTGTAAAACATGTGACTGTTGAATAATAGAGCACAGAAGGAAGCCAAACCCTTGCCAACATCATGTTGCTCTGTCAATTCAGTACTATTAATTTTTATCCCCATTTCCCTGCAAATGTTCCCGCCATTATATCTCCAAAGTAATTAGAAACTTACTATTAAATCTGGTTATAGCACATTTCAGGCAATGAATTCCATGTGTAAATATATCTTGTTTGTTTCTATGACTCTTGTCACTAACCTTAATTTTAATCTCTGGCTTCTATGCCTTCTGCTATCACAACCTTAGAGATATTTATCATCGCTATGAAATCTCCTTCTCTCCCAATTTAGAACATACTTTTTAATGTTCTGCTGAGTAAAACTGGTATGAGCTACTTTGGAAGTGGATACTGAAGGTGGATGACTACCTCTTCAAAATAGCAGTGACTAAAGACTGGGTGGTGATATATCTCTCAGGTCAGCCTGAGATTCAAATCTGCCATGCATCTGACCCATGAGTGGGTCAGCCTGAAATTCAAATCTGCTGTAAGGACTAGAGTAAATTGAGAGTCTAGGCCCAAGACCTTTGGTTGATACCCAATTAGGATAATTGTCCCAGGCCCAAATTGGAAGCATAATGCTGGTGTATAGTGTGTGTGTTTAAACCATTAGGGTCAAGAAGCACTGTTACAGAATTGTGATGGAACATTGTTCCTCATTTGACATCAAAATACCTGGTCAGAATAATTAAATAAGCCGATATGCTGCTGGGAACTTTTTTTCTGTTTTTATTTCCATCTTAACCTTAATTTGTAAAGTGTGTTATTAAAAAGGAATTAGAGATATCACTGACAGCCAGTGATTGCTCTGAGATTTCCTACTTGAGATCCAGAGGTTAAATTCCACTTCCTTAGAACACATGTCCAAATATGTTAAGCATAGTGTTAAATCGAGAAATACTGATCAAATGGCTTGATCATTACTTCTTAATGTAACCATGAGAAATAATGATCAACCCATTATTATTTGGCTTGATCATAATTTGAAGCACTATTTCTATTGATCTTTACATGATGGGGGGGGGAGGGGGGGAGAAAAATAAAGGTTGAACCTTTATGAAAGCCCACAGTGATAGTGATCAATGCATTTTGATGCTTTTGGAATTGCCAAAGCTAATCCAGTTTTGCTGACCATATATGACCCATTATTAGTTTGACCAGCCTTCAATTTGAAGAATTTCATGAAGCATAGTGAGGTTTGCTTGTAATAACATTGCCATAGAGAAAATACTTATATCCCCTTTGTTGCTTCGGAGCACTATCATTCTGAACAATTTTTTAGAAATGCTTGTAAATTTTGGGAAAATAGACACTAAAAGGTGGAGTAACTCAGCGGGTCAGGCAGCATCTTTGGAGAAAAGGAATAGGTGACGTTTCAGGTCAAGATCCTTCTTCAGACAGAGTCAGGGGAAAGGGAAACGAGAGATATAGAAGGTAAATGGAACAAGTGAATGAAAGATACGCGAAAAGCAACGATGATCAAAGAAAGGCGGAGCCCACAATGGTCCATTGTTGGCTGTGGGGTTGGTGATAATGAGTTATACAGACAGTGAAACTGCTATGATGACTAGGGTGGGGGAGGGACGGAGGGAGAGGTGATGTAAAGGTTGAAGCTAAAGACATTTTGGGAAATGTATGCACTTGTGTATTATTTGCTGTGTAGACCATGCAAATAGGGTAAATTTAAATCGTCATTTGAAATTGTTGAATAAGAAATCAGACGTTAAGCTGAATACAGTGCCCTCCATAATGCTTGGGACAAAGACCCATTATTTATTTATTTATTTGTCTGCACTCCACAATTTGAGATTTGTAATAGAAAAAACCCCACATGTGGTTAAAGTGCACATTGTCAGATTTTATAGGGTATTTTTATACATTTTGGTTTCACCATGTGGAAATTACAGCTGTGTTTATACATAGTCCCCCCATTTCAGGGCACCATAATATTTGGGGCACATGGCTTCACAGGTGTTTGTAATTGCTCAGGTGTGTTTAAATGGCTCCTTAATGCAAGTATAAGAGAGCTCTCAGCACCTTCTTTTTCCTCCAGTCTTTCCATCACCTTTGGGAATTTTTATTGCTGTTAATCAACATGAGGACCAAAGTTGTGCTAATGAAAGTCAAAGAAGCCATTATGAGACTGAGAAACAAGAATAAAACTGTTAGAGACATCAGCCAAACCTTAGGCTTACCAAAATCAACTGTTTGGAACATCATTAAGAAGAAAGAGAGCACTGGTGAGCTTACTGATCGTAAAGGGACTGGCAGGCCAAGGAAGACCTCCACAGCTGATGACAGAAGAATTCTCTCTATAAAGAAAAATCCCCAAACACCTGTCCGACAGATCAGAAATACTCTTCAGGAGTCAGGCGTGGATTTGTCAATGACCACTGTCCGCAGAAGACTCCATGAACAGAAATACAGAGGCTACACTGCAAGATGCAAACCACTGGTTAGCCGCAAAAATAGGATGGCCAGGTTACAGTTTGCCAATAAGTATTTATAAGAGCAATCACAGTTCTGGAAAAAGGTCTTGTGGACAGATGAGATGAAGATTAACTTATATCAGAGTGATCGCAAGAGCAAAGTATGGAGGAGAGAAGGAACTGCCCAAGATCCAAAGCATACCACCTCATCTGTGAAACACAGTGGTGGGGAGTGTTATGGCCTGGGTATTTACGGCTGCTGAAGGTACTGGCTCCCTTATCTTAGGTACACACAATTACTGGGGAAACTCAGCGGGTGCAGCAGCACCTATGGAGCGAAGGAAACACCATGGTACACCAGGCTCCCTTATCTTCATTGATGATACAACTGGATGAGGACGAGGGAATTGAATGCAACATCTCCAAGTTTGCGGATGACACGAAGCTGGGGGGCGGTGTTGGTTGTGAGGAGGATGCTGGGAGGCTGCGGGGTGACTTGGATGGGCTGGGTGAGTGGGCAGATGCATGGCAGATGCAGTATAATGTGGATAGTTGTGAGGTTGTCCACTTTGGTGGCAAAAACAGGAGAGTAGACTTTTATCTGAATGGTGGCCGATTGGGAGGGGGGGAGATGCAGCGAGACCTGGGTGTCATGGTACACCAGTCATTAAAAGTAGGCATGCGGGTGCAGCAGGCAGTTAAGAGGGCGAATGGTATGTTGGCATTCATAGCAAAAGGATTTGAGTATAGGAGCGGGGAGGTTCTGCTGCAGTTGTACAGGGTCTTGGTGAGACCACACCTGGAGTATTGCGTACAGTTTTGGTCTCCTAATCTGAGGAAGGACATTCTTGCCATAGAGGGAGTACAGAGAAGGTTCACCAGACTGATTCCTGGGATGTCAGGACTTTCATATCAAGAAAGACTGGATAGACTCGGTTTGTACTCGCTAGAATTTAGAAGATTGAGGGGGAATCTTATAGAAACTTACAAAATTCTTAAGGGGTTGGACAGGCTAGATGCAGGAAGATTGTTCCCGATGTTGGGGAAGTCCAGAACAAGGGGTCACAGTTTAAGGATAAGGGGGAAATCTTTTAGGACCGAGATGAGGAAAACTTTTTTCACACAGAGAGTGGTGAATCTCTGGAATTCTCTGCCGCAGAAGGTAGTTGAGGCCAGTTCATTGGCTATATTTAAGAGGGAGTTAGATGTGGCCCTTGTGGCTAAAGGGATCAGGGGGTATGGAGAGAAGGCAGGTACAGGATACTGAGTTGGATGATCAGCCATGATCATATTGAATGGCGGTGCAGGCTCGAAGGGCCGAATGGCCTACTCCTGCACCTATTTTCTATGTTTCTATGTTTAACTGCTGATGGTAGTAGCATAATGAATTCTGAAATGTATAGACACATCCTATCTGCTCAAGTTCAAACAAATGCCTCAAAACTCATTGGCCGGTGGTTCATTCTACAGCAAGACAATGATCCCAAACATACTACTAAAGCAACAAAGGAATTTTTCAAAGCTAAAAAATGGTCAATTCTTGAGTGGCCATGTCAATCACCTGATCTGAACCCAATTGAGCATGCCTTTTTATCTGCTGAAGAGAAAACTGAAAGGGACTAGCCCCCAAAACAAGCATAAGCTAAAGATGGCTGCAATACAGGCTTGGCAGAGCATCACCAGAGAAGACACCCAACAACTGCTGATGTCCATGAATTGCAGACTTCAAGCAGTCATTGCATGTAAAGGATATGCAACAAAATACTAAACATGACTACTTTCATTTACATGACATTGCAGTGTCCCAAACATTCCAACCCCCGCAGAGGGCTCTAACTTTGTGACATTTAGACCTGGAGCGGGGCCGTACATAGCCCGGCGCGACCTTAAATGGCCGTGGGACTTTCCATCGCCGGCCTGGGGCTTCAACATTGGGAGAAAAATGGTGCAGGGGAGAGAAAAGACTTTGCCTTCCATCACAGTGAGGAGGAGATTCACTGTGATGGATGTTTGTGTGAATTGAATTGTTTGTGTGTCTTGTAAGAATTGTTTGTGTTTGTATGGCTGTAGAAATGGAGTTTCGTTTGAGCCTCACTGAGGTTCAAATGACATGGCATAAATATTGAATTGAATTGAATTATGGTGCCCTGAAATGGGGGACTATGTATAAACACTGCTGTAATTTCTACATGGTGAAACCAAAAAGAAAAAAATTGCCTTTTTTTAAAAATCTGACAATGTGTACTTTAACCACATGTGATTTTTTTTTCCATTACAAATCTCAAATTGTGGAGTACAGACGCAAATAAATAAATGATGGCCCAAACATTATGGAGGGCACTGTAGTTGAGAAGCTGAAATGATATTCTGTGATGTTTTGAGAAGGCACCAACATTTCCTTGCCACAGCTTAATGTTGGCTCCTGAGTTGGATTATTGACGTCATTTGAAAAGTAGTCTTGTCTTCTCCAAATTTAAATGGTGAACTGTCTACCCATCTACTAGACATGTTGTCCCTTTGTTTTAATATGCCTGCGGCTTACTGACTATGTAAACATCTTCAGCTTAATTATCTACCATCGTTTTAATTGACCTTATTCTTATTTTCTTTAGGACAGGGAAAAGAACTAAATGGGGTCTTGTAATGGATGGATGGAACTCAATGATAAGATATTACAAGAATAATTTCTCTGATGGATTTAGACAGGTAAGAAATTATTCTGCATTTCCTTACCATTAACAACAATCTCACATCTACATTTTATACTTTTCTTCTTTTGTAGGCCATTATATAATACTAGACCAAGTGCAGACCCGTTGGGTCTGTTTCCCCAACGGCGTTTGCGGGGGGGGGGGGGGGGGGGTGTGGGAAGAGGGGGGGGGGGGGAGAGGAGGAGGAGGAAACGGGATAGATTTGGGAGGGAAAGGAGAGCGAGGTAGGGGGTGAGAGATGGGGAGAGAGATGTGGGATGGGGAAGATGGGGAGGAGGGAGGGAGAGGGGTGGGGGAGAGAGGGGAAAGAGTGGGGAGGGAGAGTGGAGGGGAAGGGGGAGAGAAGTGGAAGAGTGGGGAGGGAGGGAGGGGTAGGGGGAGTGATGTACCTGCCTTCTCTCCATACCCCTTGATCCCTTTAGCCAACGCAGCCGTTCCCTACCCGTAGCCCCCACTGGGGGGGGGGGGGGCGGCATCACACACACTAACCACCCCCACACACAGAGTTGGAAAAGTGTATAAACACCGTTCCCTACCTGTAGCCCCCAGGGGAGACGTGGCCGTCGAAGTCGGGTCCCGGCCGTCTTAAAATAGCGTATCATGAAGTCGTCGAAGTCGGGTCCGTCTCGGCAACGCGGGGGGGGGGGGGGGGGGGGGTGGCAGGGCGGCATCACACACACGAAGCATCCCCACACACAGAGCCTTAAAAGTGTAATGTCCCAACGCAGCCGTTGCCTACCCGCAGCCCCCACGAGAGACGTGGTCCTCGAAGTAGAGCCGTTCCCGAAAGGCCGTTTTTAAATGGCGTCGCTTGAGGTTGTGCTGCAGGCGCCAGCAGCCGTTATGGTCGCTGGCCAGCAGGAGGCGACAAAATGAGTGAGGGTGGGGGGGGGGGGGGGGGGTGAAGGTTTTAATGAAAAAAATGGACATAAACACAACAAAATGTAATGAGGAGTGGATAGCTGGAAGGGAATGTGAAATGTCTACCGAAATGGCTGCTTGTATGGGTGAGAAGCCAGTTTGTACTCTGTACTATGGCAACGATGTATTTGAGCATTGGGCATTGTGACATCACACGATGGAACGTTCACCATTGGCTGGTGCTCCTGCATAGGCATATGTAAATGAATCCATTCCGATTGGACATATGTGAACATTGGGCATTGTGACATCACACGATGGAACGTTCAGCAGGGGCTGGGGCTGGTGAAGATTCTGTGGGTGAGAAGCCAGTTTAGTTTTGAATTTTTGGTGGGGGGATTTGATTAAAAACGTGTACTTAAACACGACGAAATGTAATGAGGAGCGGATACCTAGAAAGAAAAGTGAAATCTCTACCGAAATGGAAAAGATGTCGGCGAATCTGCGTCCGGTTTCGGAGTTGCAGGGAATCAAAGGAAGAAATGCGGCCGGAAGCCGTACATGTAAATGGATCCGTTCCGATTGGACGTCTGCGAGCGTCGGGCATCGCGATTGGACGTCTGCGAGCATCGGGCATTGTGGCATCGCACGGCGGGAACGAATCGGAAGGCAGGAAGGGATCCGGACGGATGGGGCGAGAGTTTTAAATAATAGATAGATAGATAGAAGATAGATAGAGAAGATAGAGACAATTTACTATGGGCTGCCAAAACAGATTTTTTGGATCTGCAAAGTTTTTTTTTCATTTTCAGAAGGATGCCTGGAACATACATAAGGAGAAGTAAAAGATGCAATATGCAACTGCTTTTTAAATAAATGTAATTTTCTGCCTGTTAATGCACAATGCACTTATACTGTTGCAGGATTCAATAGATCTGTTTCTTGGAAACTATGTTGTGGATGAGGCTGATAATTTGGCATTTTTACATGACCAGAAAGAGTGGAGATTCCTAGCGGTAAGTTTGGAAATGAGTGTCCATCTTAATATTATTACATGGTACTTTGGTTATAATTTGAATCTTTAGCAGTATTGCTGACATAACTGGTGTGCATTCTGGAGGCAAATACTTTGTATCATTGGGTAGTGTATGCATCTCTGAATCAGATAGATGGATTTAAGTCCTACCCTAAACACTTAGCAAAACTATGTTCTACACCTTTGGTGCCATCTTTAAAGTCAAATACCAAATTGAGACCTTTTTCCTTTCTCAGATGCAAAAGATCATGTGGTACTATTTTGAACAAGATTAGGAGAGTTTTTTGAAGAAGATTATCAGCTTCTTCCGCCAGCCTACTTAGATATAGAGCTGAGAAGCCAGATGCAAAGTGTATCCAAAATCTGTGTTTTGCTGAGTGTTACGTCCAGCGATGGGATTGGAAGGAGGAAGCGCTGTTTGAAAAGGCAGCACAGTGGCACAGTAGTAGAGTTGCTGCCTTACAGCGGTAGAGTCCTGGGTTCAATCCTGACGACAGGTGCTGTCTGTTCGCAGATTGTACGTTCTCCCTGTGCCCACGTGGGTTTTGTCTGTGTGCTCCGCTTTTCTCCCACACTCTAAAGACGTGCAGATTTATAGGTTAATTGGCTTCTGCAAGTTGTAAATTGTCCCTAGTGTGTATAATAGTGCAAGTGCATGGGGTAATCACTGATTGGCGTGGACTCGGTAGGCTGTAGGGCCTGTTTCCACGCTGTATCTCAAAAGTCAAAAGTTAAGTCCAAATATTTGCCCTCTGGCTTTATCCCCAACTTCATTAATTCAAAACGTATGCACAGAAGCTAGACAAAGCAGAAGAACAAGTGTCATAAAGCCAGCAGTTGTCAGTGGATCTGCTAATCAGAGAGGGAATGGATCAGCTCTCGTGTATATTTATCATTAGTGTTTAAAGAAAGCTACGCTTGAAACACTTCCCATGTTAAATGTTATTTTTGTCCATTGTATCACAGCTGCCTATAATCATGGTCGTGGCTTTCTCGATGTGCATCATTTGCTTACTTATGGCAGGTAAGGAAAATATTGCAATTGGAACAAATAATCATTGTTCAAGTTCATTTGGTTTCCTGTATTTTGGGATTCAATTAAAAATTATTTGGATGCATCGACAAAAAGTATGGATACTGAAAGTCTCAAACAAATGCAGCAAGATTCAACAGGACAGACAGCATTTGTTAAATGTGAAATAGACAATAGACAATGGGTGCAGGAGTAGGCCATTCAGCCCTTTGAGCCCAGCACCGCCATTCAATATGATCATGGCTGATCATCCACAATCAGTACCCCGTTCCTACCTTCTCCCCATATCCCCTGGCTCCGCTATATTTAAGAGCTCTGTCTAGCTCTCTCTTGAAAGCATCCAGAGAGCCAGCCTCCACCGCCCTCTGAGACAGAGAATTCCACAGACTCACAACTGTGTGAGTCTGTGGAATCTGTGGAGTGTGAAAAAGTTTTTTCTCATCTCCGTTCTTAATGGCTTACCCCTTATTCTTAAACTGTGGCCCCTGGTTCTGGACTCCCCCAAGATCGGGAACATGTTTCCTGCCTCCTGCGAGTCCAAACCCGTAATAATCGTATATGTTTCAATAAGAAACATATCCTTCTCATCCTTCTAAATTCCAGAGTATACAAGCCCAGCTGCTCCATTCTATCAACATATGATAGTCCTGCCATCCCGGGAACTAACCTGGTGAACCTACGCTGCACTCCCTCAATAGCAAGAATGTCCTTCCTCAAAGTGGGAGACCAAAACTACACACAATACTCCAGATGTGGTCTCACTCGGGCCCTGTACAACTGCAGAAGAACCTCATTGCTCCGATACTCAACTCCTCTTGTTATGAAGGCCAACATGCCATTTGCTTTCTTTACTGCCTGCTGTACCTGCATGCTTACTTTCATTGACTGATGAACAAGGACCCTCAGATCCCGTTGTACTTCCCCTTTTCCCCAACTTGACTCCATTTAGATAATAATCTGCCTTCCTGTTTTTGCCACCGAAGTGGATAACCTCACACTTATCCACATTAAATTACATCTGCCATGCATCTGCCCACTCATCCAACCTGTCCAATTCACCCTGCATCCTCTTCACAGTTCACACTGCCACCCAGCTTTGTGTCATCTGCAAATTTGCTAATGTTACTTTTAATCCCTTCATTTAAATCATTAATGTATATTGTAAATAACTGCGGTCCCAGCACCTAGCCTTGCGGTACCCCACTAGTCACTGCCTGCCATTCTGAAAGGGAACCGTTAACCCCTACACTTTGTTTCCTGTCTGCCAACCAATTTTCTATCCATGTCAGCACTCTACCCCCAATACCACGTGCTCCAATTTTGCCCACTAATCTCCAATGTGGGACCTTATCAAATGCTTTCTGAAAGTCCAGGTACATTACATCTACAGGCCCTCCCTTGTCCATTTTCCTAGTTACATCCTCAAAAAATTCCAGAAGATTAGTCAAGCATGATTTCCCCTTCGTAAATCCATGCTGACTCGGACCGATCCTGCTACTATCCAAATGTGCCGCTATTTCATCTTTTATAATTGACTCCAGCGTCTTCCCCACCACCGATGTCAGGCTAACTGTGCTATAATTCCCTGTTTTCTCTCTCCCGCCTTTCTTAAAAAGTGGGATAACATTAGCTACCCTCTAATCCACAGGAACTGATCCTGAATCTATAGAACATTGGAAAATGATCACCAATGCACCTACAATTTCTAAAACAATTTCCTTAAGTACCCTGAGATGCAAACCATCAGTTCCTGGGGATTTATCTGCCTCCATTCCCATCAGTCTACCCAACACCATTTCCTGTCTAATGTGAATTTTAGCCAACTGGTCTTAACTAATTTTTTACTCTTCACATACCTAAAGAAGCTTTTACTATCCTCCTTTATATTCTTGGCTAACTTACCTTCATACCTCATCTATTCTCCCCGTATTGCCATTTTAGTTATCTTCTGTTGCTCTTTAAAAGTTGCCCTATCCTCTGGCTTCCCGCTCATCTTTGTTATGTTATACTTCTTCTCCTTTATTTTTATACTGTCCCTGACTTCACTTGTCAGCCACGGTCACCCCTTACTCCCCTTGGAATCTTTCTTCCTCTTTGGAATGAACTGACCCTACACCTTCTGTAGTGTTCCACTGTCATCGCTGCTAGTGTATCTTTCCAGTCAACTTTGGCCAGTTCCTCCCTCATGGCTCCATAGACCCTTTGTTCAACTGTAATACTGGCACCTTCGATTAACCCTTCTCCCTCTCAAATTGCAGATTAAAACTTATCATATTATGGTCACTACCTCCTAATAGCTCCTTTACCTCGAGTTCCCTTATTAAATCCATTTCATTACACAACACTAAATCCAAAATTGCCTTCTCCCTGGTAGGCTCCAGTACAAGCTGCTCTAAGAATCCATCACGGAGGCACTCCACAAACTTCCTTTCTTGGAGTCCAGTATCAACCTGATTTCCCCAGTCTACCTGCATGTTGAAATCTCCCATAACAACCGTAGCATTACCTTTACGACATGCCAATTATAACTCTTGATTCAACTTGCACCCTATATCCAGCTAGTATTTTGGTCTGTTAACAAGATTGTATGGTTAACTGCTCCATCAGTTATGATTTCATCTGTGTCTGAATGATGTGGAAGAATAGTAAGTAAGTAAGTAAGTTTATTGGCCAAGTATTCACATACAAGGAATTTGCCTTGGTGCTCCGCCGACAAGTAACACCATGTGGGCGGAGTGCAATACGATGCATGTAATGCAGTACGATGCATGTTAGAGATAAAAAATTGCTATGTGCTTGACCTTGCATTTTAATGAAGTGTAATACTTCCAATTTGGCTTCAAATTAAACATTATTTCCATTGTTAGAGTGGTATGCATCCAGAACGCAGCCGCCCGACTCATCACCCACACCAAATCCTGGCATCACATCACTCCAGTCCTCAAACAACTTCACTGGCTTCCCATCTCCCACCGGATCACCTACAAAATCCTGGTCCTCACCTACAAAGCCCTCCACCATCTGGCCCCCCCATATCTCACTGACCTCCTCTCCCCCTACCAACCCTCACGGTCCCTCAGATCCACATCAGCCGGTCTCCTCTCCATCCACAAGTCCAACCTCCGCAGTTTTGGGGACAGAGCCTTCTCCAGGGCAGCTCCCAGGCTCTGGAACTCCCTCCCCCAACTGATCCGCAATTCCGTGTCCCTCACCATCTTCCAGTCCCGCCTCAAGACCCATCTCTTCACCTCTGCCTATCCTTAGCCCCACGTCCCCCTCCCTTTTCATCTGTGCTTGAATTGCCTCATATTGTGTTTTGAATTGAATTCTGTCTTTAATTTGTGTACTAGTCATGTGTCTACTATTTATTTCATTCTGCTTACATGTTTTTCCTCTACTTGCTAAATTTTTGTAAGGTGTCCTTGAGACTCTTGAAAGGCGCCCATAAATTTTTTTAAAATTATTATTATTATTAAAATGAACAGTTCTAAAATTGCATCACGTTCTAATCACTAAAACCTAATGCTGCTGTTTATTTATGGAAGCTTAACACGTTTAATTTTACTCTTTGCATCCGATGTTAGGTGACACCTGGACTGAAACCTTGGCTTACGTGCTGTTCTGGGGAAGTGCTAGCTTTGGGACCGCTGCTATCATCCTGTTCAATGGCAAAGAATTTGTTGATGCACCGAGGCTGGTTCAGAAAGAGAAGATGGACTGAATGTGTACCTGTGGAAAGCAGCTTAGCCACCAAGATTCTGTGCAAATGTGGAGGATCTTCTAACCTGCTTTCCACGCACCAGGCCCATGCGTGGTGATTTTAAAATAAAACTCTTGACTGAAAACAACGGTCGCGAACTGCAGTCGGACTCGGATCGTTCAGCCTTAACTGTTATAAAGATTTCCTTTTAGCATTTTGAACGATTATCAGAAACCACAGTACAAATTCCAATAATTTTATTTTCCTGTACTGGCATCTAAAAAAACAGCTCATACAGGTGTTTCATCCAGGGTATCAGTTCAGATGCAATAGTCCTCTGACTTCTTTCTTCCACGCAGCTTGTTTGCATTTATCATGAACCAATAATGGATCAATGACATATCTGCAGAAATAAGTTGTTGCTTCCAGATTTGAAGTTGATTACTTCAATGTTTTGTATAAAAGTTTGGTATCAACTTGGCGAGTAACCTCCTTTAGATCAGTTCAAAGCTGCTGCTTCCCATCATTGAGCAAATATCTATCTGCAACAAAAGTAACTTTTAACCAGGGGGGCTGTAATTTATATGCAAAGTTGTACAGCAAACTTTAGATGACGATGGAATTTATATTATGTTACAGAATCAACTGTATCTTCAGTTGTCTGTTGCTGTTTTCTTTTCCTTTATTGCAGTATACTTGCATCATAGTTGAATGTTTGAATCTGCTCTCCAATGAAAGATAATTTAGCTAGGTAAAAGAAACCCCTTATATACATTTACTTGAGCACCTATTTTCCATAATGAACTACAATATTTAAATATTTAAGAAACGGATTAAGTATTCACATGAAATGGTTTATATTGCCATTGCTATCAAAATAATGCAGTCAGATTCTTCTCACCCCTCAAACAGTGCCTAGTTTCTGTTCATGTTATTTTTAACATTCTGAGGTACATGTATGAATTGTTAATGCTATGAACTATTTTTACATCTTTATTGTAGATGTACAAAACACACCTGAAGCTGCAATGAAACAGCAAATTTGCAAAACGCCTTCAAACTGTTGTGCAATCATTGAGGTAGATGATGATTCAATCAGTGTATTTTGCAAGTTGAAAGCAAGTATTGACTTTTAAGAATTGAATTATCAAATCGATGTAAGAAATTGGGTCAATCATTCACTTATGAAACTATGATGAGACAGGGTGAGGTGTGGGAGAAAAGGGGTGGTATATTGCTATTTATATACGTATAACTCTAATTGGTTTTCTAACCTTTTTCCATTCCACTGTTGCCCTATTCTGTGTTATGTTTGTGTTCCTTTCAGAGTAATAAATAAAGTCTAAAGAAGAGCTTAGATTTTTATTCCCTTTTTAAAAAAGGATTTATCTGTTAATATGTATCTGAACTCCACTTAGCTCGATGTGTTTGTAATGTGAAACATGTACATTGCAGAACTTCTGGGGTGTATACTTGCTTAACAGAGGGGCCTGTGGATATATCTTAGAAAGTGGTATGACATATTGAGAGAGCCGTTAGTAAAGCATGTGTTCCAAGGTTTCTTAACGACAGAATACAAAATTGGGAACAATTTGTTCGACTTTTTCAGCCCACAATTGGAGTATTGCATCAAATTCTAGTCACCACACTTCTTGAAGGATGGAAAAATGACAAAAAGAGTGCAAAAAAACGTTTTTTATAACTATTCTTCATTACATAAACATTGCAAGTACTCTTTTGAAAAAAATCTGAAAAATCTGAAAGAGCTTGCTGCGATTGTAATTTGGATCCAATTGAATACAAAATTTTCCCATTCTTGACAAGGGATGTAGCTGTTGGGAGCTACATCCCTTGTAGATCATATTGAGATTAGCTGTGTTGAGGGAGGCTGTGTTGAAGTGCAAGTGTGTGAGGTAAGTGCTGAGACTTTGGCTCGTGCGGCTTCTGTGAGAAGTGTGAGTGAAGGATGGTGCCAGGATAAGGTAAGTTCTGTTTTTTTAAATAACCTTTCCTTGTTCTTAGTGCCGAAAGAAGAGGGGCATGTTCCTGCGGGAAGTGAGTCCAGCTGCAGTTCCTGACTGACCCTTTGAGGAAACTAGGGCTGTGAGTGGATGACCTCGGGATCGTCAGGGAGAATGAGAGCCCCATAGAAAAGTGTTATAATGAGGTGATCACATCGGTGGTAAAGGCAGAAAGTAGGTGGGTGACCACCAGCAAAGGGAATAGGCAGAAAGTGCAGGAATCCCCTGTGACCGTCCTCACCAAAACAAGTATTTGCTTTTGGATACTGTTTGGTGGCGTCGAGGGGAGGGAATGTCCTTTCAGAGGAGAGCAGCAGCAGTAAGGTCTGTGGCACAAGGTCTGATAGAAAAAGGGCTGATGTCCTGCAAAGTGAATATGGGAAATTAGGCAAAAGGTTAAATCTCAGGACCTCAAGAGTCGTGATCTCCAGATTATTCTCAGTGCCAGTGTGGGTAGGAATAGGAAGATAGGACAGGTAAATGCCTGGTTAAGGAGTGGTGCAGGAGGCATGAATTCAGGTTATCGGACTATTGTGTTCTCTTCTACGGCAGAAGTCATTGAGTCATACAGCATAGAAGCAGCCCCCTCGGCACAACTCGTCCATGATGATCAAGATGTCCCATTTTAGCTTTTTCTGTCTGCTGCATTTGGCCCTTATCCCTCTAAATCTTTTCTACCTGTCCAAGTGTTTTTTAAATGTAGTTATTGCACCTGTCTCAACTATCCTCAGGCAGCTCATTCCATATAACCACCGTACCTATACCTAAATGAGTGAAAAATGTTGCCCCTCGGGTTCCCACTAAATCTGTCCCCACTTACCTTAACCTTGTTTCTGGATTCTCCTACCCTGAATAAAAGACTCCATGCATTCACCCTATCAATCCCCCTCATTATTTAAGGTGATGTGTACAAGAGGGATGGGTTGTACCTGAACTGGAGGCGGACCACTGATCTTGCACGGAGGTTCACTGCTGCTACTCATGAGGGTTTAACTTAGGTTAGCAGGAGGATGAGATCTAATGCAGTAGTGAGGTAGGGAGCCTGGAAGTCAGTACACTATGACAGCAAGTTCAGTATACAGGGGCACAGGAGGAAATGAAAGATGCTTGGATTAAATTGTGTTTATTTCAATTCAAGTAAGGCAGATGAACTCAGGATGTGGATTGGGACATTATCGCCATTACGGAAGGGACTGGACTGGCAGTTTAACGTTCCAGAGTACAGATCCTACAGATGAGATATAATTTGGGATTAAACGAGAGGGGAGTTGCTTTATGTTTAAGGAGAATGTCAAGGCAGTAGTCTGAGATATCACTGAAGGATCGTCCAGTGAAGCTGTGGGTGGAGCTGAGAAATAAAAAGGGGATGATTGCGATTGGCCCCAAAATAGGCAATTGGAAAATTTGGAACAACTAAGCCAGAAGATTGCAAACAATTGCAAGACTAATAGGGTTAACATAAAAACATAGAAAATAGGTGCAGGAGGAGGCCATTCAGCCCTTCAAGCCAGCACCACCATTCATTGTGATCATGGCTGATCGTCCCCTATCAATAACCTGTGCCTGCCTTCTCCCCATATCCCTCGCCTCCACTAGCCCCTAGAGCTCTATCTAACTTTCTCTTAAATCCATCCAGTGACTTGGCCTCCACTGCCCTCTGTGGCAGGGAATTCCATAAATTCATAACTCTCTGGGTGAAAAAGTTTTTTCTCACCTCAGTCTTAAATGACCTCCCCTTTATTCTAAGACTGTGGCCCCTGGTTCTGGACTCCCCAACATTGGGAACATTTTTCCTGCATCTAGCTTGTCCAGTCCTTTTATAATTTTATATGTTTCTATAAGATCCCCCCTCATCCTAAACTCCAGTGAATACAAGCCTAGTCTTTTCAATCTTTCCTCATATGCCAGTCCCGCCATCCCAGGGATCAATCTCGTGAACCTACGCTGCACTGTCTCAATCACAAGGATGTCCTTCCTCAAATTAGGAGACCAAAACTGTACACAATACTCCAGATGTGGTCTCACCAGAGCCCTATACAACTGCAGAAGAACCTCTTTACTCCTATACTGAAATCCTCTTGTTATGAAGGCCAACATTCCATTAGCTTTCTTCACTGCCTGCTGTACCTGTAAGCCAACTTTCAGTGACCGGTGTACAAGGACGCCCAGGTCTCGCTGCACCTCCCCCTTACCCAACCTAACCCCATTGAGATAATAATCTGCCCCCTTGTTTTTGCCGCCAAAGTGGATAACCTCACATTTATCTATATTATACTGCATCTGCCACGCATCTGCCCACTCACTCAACCTGTCCAGGTCACCCTGCAACCTTCTAACATCCTCTTCACTGTTCACACTGCCATCCAGCTTTGTGTCATCCGCAAACTTGCTGGTGTTGCTCCTAATTCCCTCTCCTCTTCCAAATCATTAATATATATGGTGAACAGTTGCGGCCCCAACACCGAGCCTTGCGGCGCTCCACTCGCCACTGCCTGCCATTCTGAAAATGACCCGTTCACTCCTACTCTTTGCTTCCAGTCTGCCAATGAATTTTCTATCCATGTCAACACCCTACCCCCAATACCATGTGCTCTAATTTTAGTCACCAGTCTCCCGTGCGGGACCTTATCAAAGGCTTTCTGAAAGTCTAGATACACTACATCCACTAGCACCCCTTCATTTTACTTGTCACATCCTCAAAAAATTCCAGAAGATTAGTCAAGCATGATTTCCCTTTCATAAATCCATGTTGACTTGGACTAATCCTTTTACTGCTATCCAATTGCCCCATTCTTACCTCTTTAATAATTGATTCCAGCATCTTTCCCACCACCGAAGTCAGGCTAACTGGTCTGTAATTCCCCGTTTTCTCTCTCGCTCCTTTCTTGAAAAGTGTGATAACATTAACTATCCTCCAATTCACAGGAACTGATCCTGAATATATTGAACATTGGAAAATGATCACCAATGCGTCCACTATTTCTAGAGCCACCTCTCTGAGGACCCTGGGATGCAGACCATCAGGCCCAGGGGATTTATCATCCTTCAGTCCCATTAGCCTACCCAATACTATTTCTCGCCTAATGAAAATTTATTTCAGTTCCTCTACCCCCTGAGATTCTCTGTCCTCCTGTACATCTGGGAGATTGTTTGTGTCTTCCTTAGCGAAGACAGATCTGAAGTACCTATTCAACTCTTCTGCCATTTCCTTGTTGCCCATAATAATTTCACCCGTATCTGCCTTCAAGGGACCCACATTTGACTTTGCTACTCTTTTTCCCTTAACATATCTAAAGAAGCTTTTACTGTCCTTCTTTACATTCCTGGCCAGCTTCCATTCGTATTTCATCTTTTCAGCCCATATTGCCCGTTTTGTTTCCTTCTGTTGTCCTATGAAAGTTTCCCAATCCTCTGGCTTCCGGCTACTCTTTGCTGTGTTGTACATCTTTTCTTTTAGTTTTATTCTATCCCTACCTTCTCTTGTCAGCCACAGTTGCCTCCTATTCCCCTTAGAATCTTTCTTCCTTTTTGGAATGAAATGATCCTGCGTCTCCCGGATTATGCCCAGAAATTCCTGCCATTGCTGTTCCACCGTCATTCCTGCTAAGATCCCTTTCCAGTCTACCTTGGCCAGCTCCCCTCTCATGCCTTCATAGTCCCCTTTGTTCAACTGCATCACTGACACTTCCGATTTAACCTTCTCCTTCTCAAATTGCAGATTAAAACTAATCATATTATGATCACTACCTCCAAGTGGTTCCTTTACCTCGAGTTCTCTTATCATATCTGGTTCATTGGACAACACTAAATCCAGAATTGCCTTTTCTCTGGTCGGCTCCATTACAAGCTGCTCTAAGAATCCATCTCGGAGGCATTCTACAAACTCTCTTTCTTGGGGTCCTGAACCAACCTGATTTTCCCAGTCTACCTGCATATTGAAATCCCCCATCACCATAGTGGCATTATCTTTGTTACATGCCAGTTTTAACTCCTGGTGCAACTTACACCCTACATCTGGGCTACTATTTGGGGGTCTGTAGATAACACCAATTAGTGTCTTCTTGCCTTTACAATTCCTCAACTCAATCCACAGTGACTCTACCTCGTCAGTCCCTATGTCTTCCCTCGCAAGGGACTGAATTCCATCCCTCACCAGCAGAGCTACCCCCCCCTCCTCTGCCCACCTGCCTGTCCTTTCTATAGGATGTATAACCCTGAATTCCCAGGCCCGATCCTCCTGCAGCCACGTCTCAGTAATCCCCACAATGTCATATCTACCAACCTCTAACTGAGCCTCAAGCTCATCTACTTCTAATACTTCGCGCATTCATATACAATACTTTTAATTCCTTACGCATCTCACCTTTCACATCGATCCCTATTACACTTGGCCATACTCTCTTATCCCTTTGTGAGCTTCCTTTCCCGTTAATTCTGGGGTCATTAACCATCCCTTTACTCTCTTTCCCTTTAACTCCGTCCTCGACTATCCCATTTGGCACCACACCCCCCTTATTCAGTTTAAAACCACCTGTGTAGCAGTGGCAAACCTGCCTGCCAGAATGCTGGTCTCCCACCTGTTAAGATGCAATCCGTCCCTTTTGTCCAGTTCCCCCTTACTCCAAAACAGATCCCAGTGATCTAAGAATCTAAATCCCTGCCCCCTGAACCAGTTCCTCAGCCACACATTCAGGTCCCGTATCTTCCTGTTCCTGCTCGCGCCAGCACGAGGGTTGATGAAGTTGGGTATTTTTAACTTTCCCAATATAGGCTGGGACCGCATTAGTGCCAATGGCTTAGATGGGGTGGAATTTGTCAAGGAGAGGGAAAAGCTTGACTTACTACTCTAAGACAATTGTAAAGGGCAAGTGCTGAAATGTAATTGTGAGCCTTTTGGAAGCAGTGACCACAATTATTGTACCTTTAAAATATGAATTTATCCACAAGATAAATTTGTAATTTGGGGCACTGTAAACTTTGAAGGTATTAGACTGGAACTTACAAAAGTTAATTGGAGTAGATTGTTTGCAGACAAAGGGATGTCTGGAAAGTGGGATATTTTTAGAAGGGTCATAGTGAAAGTTCAAAATATGCAGATGGCAGTAAGGAACCCTCGATGATGAGAGGAATTAAATCTCAGGTCATGGATCAAGTGTAAGTTGCTGGGATCCCCTGCATAGCGGATTGAGTAGCATACTTAATTAAGTAGCCAAGAATGTTAATGGAATGGAATACTTTATTGTCACGTGTGACTAGGCAAGACTGTAAATGTAGTCCAAATGTAATTTGGACTTCAATGGGGCCTTGATAAGTTTTCCCCATGGTAGACTGCTCTGTATGGTTAGATTGCTTGGGATCGAGGGAGAGATAGCTAACTGGATACAAAATTAGCTTCTGGGAAATGGCAAATAGAGTTTAATCCAGTGTATGCAGTTCATGGTATCTGTGTTATAGGGCTTACCTGGGAACAGAGTATTTCAGATTAGGAAGTTACAAATGAGGAGGGTTGAACAAGAGGTCTTGTGATTGACATATGGAAGGTGTGACCACCGTATTGCAAATTTCCAGATGCAATTTGAGAGTGAAAAACACTGGATGAAATCCATTATCTTACATTTAAATAAGACCACTTATTTTTGGGGTTTGAGGTTTGTTTTCTAAAGAATGGGCAAACAAATCAAAGAGGAATGGTTCCACACTTGAGATGCACAATGAGATATATTCACTAGGAAGCAGATAGTGGTGATGTAAGTGTGTCTTTTGGACTGGAGGCCTGTGACTATTGGTGTGCCTCAGGGTTCAGCAAAGATCTTAGAGCAGAGCAAGATGGGCTACTCCTGCGAAATACAATGGGCTGACGTGTGGTACGCTACGGAGGGGATCCTGGGCATTTTTCCCCGCCCATTTTAGTAACCGGAGCCTACCTGGGACGACAGATGGCACAATGGGCTAAGTGTTCGGCTGGCAACCAGAAGGTAGCCAGTTCGAATCCCGCTTGGAGTGCATACTGTCGTTGTGTCCTTGGGCAAGACACTTCACCCACCTTTGCCTGTGTGTGTGATTGGTGGTGGTCGGAGGGGCCGTAGGTGCAGATTGGCAGCCACGCTTCCGTCAGTCTGCCCCAGGGCAGCTGTGGCTACAGAAGTAGCTTACCACCACCGAGTGTGACTGAGGGGTGAATGAATAATGCGATGTAAAGCGCCTTGAGTATTAGAAAGGCGCTATATAAATCCCATCCATTATTATTATTACCTGACCCGACCCGACTGTAATCAATGTTGCGGGGCAACAGTTTGTGTGTGTGATTATAAGGTTAGATTCATAATTCTGTCAGTTCATACTTCTTGTCAAGAATAAAATTTGACTCTGGTAATTGTCTTTTTTAATGTTTTTTAAATCATTTCTTTTTAAATGGCTCACAAGCAGTGTTTGAGTTGATTTTGTAGTAACCGGAACCGACCCGACTCGCAGGGTAATTGACATTGCGGGGGAAGTTTTTGTGCGTGATATAGGGTTAGATTCATAATTCTGTTAGTTCATAATTCTGTTAATTCTTGTTAAAGAATAAAATGTTTATAAACACACATACATGAATGTGATATAAATGTATATAATCATATAACATACACAATTATATTTCTTCTGATCCAATGATGAACTTTATTTCAGACTAGACAAGGGACATTAAATAAGAAACATTGTAAACCTCCCCGCAACTTCACACACACGAGGCCTTATCCCCCCCCCCCGGCACTCCCTCGCCTGCCCCCACACTACAATGTCTCCCCCCCCTCCTATGCCCCTCTCCCGCTGCCCCGGGCCGCACACTCCCTCTCCCCGCTGCCCCGGGCCGCTCACTCCCTCTCCCCGCTGCGGAAACAAAGCTCTGATCTTTGGCCGGAACAAGATGGCGGGGACTGGTTGCTAAAATGAGTCCTATAATCACCCATGAGCGTACTACACGTTTGCGTGAGAGTAACCCATCTTGCTCTGCTATAAGATCTTTGGGGTTCAGTGCTGGGGCCTCTGCAGTTTGTCATCTAATCAATGATAATAATAATAATAATATCTTTTATTGTCATTGCACGTCAGTGCAACGAGATTTAGTGTGCAGCTCCACTGATGTACAAGAAAGGTAAATAAATCGGATGATCACGTATAAGGCATAATTAGTAAACTTGCAGATGACACTAAAATGAAGATGGTTATCAAAAATTACCGCGGGATCTTGACTACGTGGGCAAATGGGTCGGGAAATGGCAAAAATAGTTTAATCCAGATAAGTGTGAGGTGTAGCATTTTGGGAAGTCAAACCAGGAAGGGACCTTCGCAGTGAACGGCAGAACCCTCAAATCAAGTCAAGTCACATTTATTTATATAGCACATTTAAGAAACAACGCCAAAGTGCTTTACATTTGTTATAAGAATAGTATAAACAAACAAACTACACACATATAGCCCTCGCTCAGTCAGGAAAGCCTTGGGAGTATAGATAAGTTTTTAGTCTTGACTGAAAGGAGTCGATGGAGGGGGCAGTTCTGATGGGAAAGGGGATGCTGTTCCACAGTCCACAATGCAGCAAAGATCCTATGGGATCTTTGGTTTGCAGAGCCGAGGCACCCAGGCGCACATTGCAGAGCAGAGGGATCCAGGCGCACATTGCAGAGCAGAGGGATCCAGGCGCACATTGCAGAGCAGAGGGATCCAGGCGCACATTGCAGAGCAGAGGGATCCAGGCGCACATTTGCAGAGCAGAGGCATCCAGGATCCAAGATGGTGCAGGAAGCGTTCTGTCGGCACCCATGCGCATGCTCAGTGCTGCTGGCGGTTTGCCGGCACCCGCGCACGCGCAGTGCTGAGGCGGGCCCTGCCGTTTGCTGCCGCCGCCGCCGCCGCCGCCGCCGCCGCCATGAAGCTGGTCCGGTAAGTAACGTAACGCAATGCAGCGCCAACCGGGGACCGTGGCCCGGGTCCGACCCCCGCACCAGGGCGAGATGAGGAGGAGAGTGGGGTGGTTTAGTTCGTCGGGGCCAGGCTGCGGGTCGGGGCCGGGATCAGGGCCCGAGGCCTGGGCCTGCGACTGCACGAGGTCGGGGCCGGCGGCGGCTGAGGCCGACGGGGATCATGGTCGGGGCTGAGCGGCCCTGGATCATGGTCGGGGCCCGGAGTGGGGCCCGAAAGACGCCGGGCTGCAACCAGCCCCTTTCACAGTGATGCAGCGGGAGCCCCGTTCACAGTGATGCAGAGCCCTGCGCGTCCCGGGCATTTCACACGCTCGTCAGTAAACAAATGGCGATGCTGGGCGGCAGATTTGACGGAGGTACACAAAAGTGCTGGAGAAACTCAGCGGGTGCGGCAGCATCTATGGAGCGAAGGAAATAGGCAACGTTTCGGGCCGAAACCCTTCTTCAGACCCCGGTGGAAACACGGGGCAGGCCACATGAACCCTCTCCATCATTGGGTGAGATCGTGGCTGTTATTGTATTGTGGTCTCGGCTCCACTTTCCCGCCTGGCTCCAGTAATCCTTTATTCCCCTGTAGATTAAAAAAAAACTATGCCCAGCTCAGCCCAGGGTCTTTACAGTAATTTGGCCTGTACAGCTCTCTTGAGATGGAAAATGCCAGATATTCGTGACTCTCCGAGAAGAAATTCTCGCACTTCTCTTAAATGCCCCCCCTGGTTCTGGACTCCCTCTTTGCTCCATCCTCTAGCTGAAATCAGGGGAAACATTCTTGCAACATTTGTGTCAAGGCCCCTCAAAATTTAGTTTCACATTCTTCTGAGGAGTGACTATAGGGCCAGCTAGCTGTTGTTTCTCATGACAATCCTTCATCCAGGGACCAAGTTAGTGGGTTTCTACCAACGCAAGCATATCCTTTCTTAAATGAAATCAAGAAAATATACTTGATGGTACACAAAAAAGCTGTAGAAACTCAGCGGGTGCAGCAGCATCTATGGAGCGAAGGAAATAGGCAACGTTTTGGGGCCGAAACCCTTCTTCAGACTTGATGTACAACGAAATATACTTGATGTTGGCGTAGTAATCTCCTGAATAGTTCCCCTTCCAATAAATGTATTGTATGCTCGATGTGTGGTCCATGCAAGAGGACAGCGAGGTTGTTTGCACAACAGCTTTCTGTTGTCTCAACCCATTCAGAGAATGTTCTGTTTTCTATTTCTCTTAAAATGAATAATCTCACATTTCACCACTGCTGGTTCATCTGTCAGATATGTTCACTCATTTTGCTCATCTGCATCTCTCTGCTTACTTACCTTGCATTCGCAACTATCATTTGCAAAATTGGCAATAACACAGTTGGGCACACCATTTAAGTCATCAGTGTAAATATTTGAGCCCCTAATACTGATCCCTGTGTACCTCACAGGTTACAATTTGCCAATGTGAAAATGAGCCACCTGGCCTGATTCTTTGTAGACAACTTTCAATTTCTGTGATGTGATCTATTATGAGATTGAACATGAGGTGCAGGAGTAGGCCATTCGGCCCCTCGAGCCAATGTGACCATGGCTGATTATCCACAATCAGTACCCCGTTCCTGCCTTCTCCCCATACCCCTTGATTCCGCTAGCCCTAAGAGCTCTATCTAACTTTTGAATGCATCCAGTGAATCTGCCTCCACTACATTCTGAGGCAGAGAATTCCACATTCACAACTGTGTGAAAAAGTTTTTCCTCATCTCAGTTCTAAATGGCCTACCTCTTATTCTTAAACTGTGTCCAATGGTTCTGGACTCCCCCAACGTCTGGAACATATTTCCTGCATCTAGAGTGTCCAATCTAGTTAATAATTTTATGTGTTTTTATAAGATTGCCTCTCATCCTTTGAATTTCCAGTGAATACAAGCCCAGTCGCTCCATTCTTTCATCATATGACAGTCCTGCCATCACAGGAATTAACCTCATGAACCTACGCTGCACTCCCTCAATAGCAAGAATGTTCTTCCTCAAATTTGGAGGCTAAAACTGCACACAATAACCATAACCAGGGACCAACTGCA